>NW_028277173.1:16182857-16335000 GCF_051122295.1 Plectrocnemia conspersa
TGTTTTCTAAGATATTTAATAATAAATATGTATAGTACTTAGTATTGTTCATATTTTTCTATCAGCAATATATAACACTATGATTTTTCTTAAAGAAAGTAACAGCAGATTTAATAAATTTATTAAAAATAGTACTGATAAGCTTTTATGTAATAAATGTTTTAATTAAAAGCTTTATTAAACAACTTGGTTGATTTAACTTTTTTTCCAGCTTTTTGACAAGTATGCCATAAAAATATAACATATTTACAATAGCAAATCATTATGAAAAAGCGTCTCAATATACATAATTATTTTTACTCATATTCTGATTAACTTGAATATTTAGTACATACGTTATTTTACAGTGAATTATCAACACATGATTTATTAATATTATTTAATAGTCTTTCTTTCAGAATTTTCTTTATTAAAAAAATCACACTACGAATTTTTATGTTTGTTTTAAAAACAAATGTTAACTTTAGAGTTGAAGATTCATTTATAAATATTCTTTGACAAAATACTAAATTACATTTTAATTGCTGATTACAATATATATTAAAAATAAATTATGTTCTATTTATTTATAGCTGATATTTAAAATACAATAAGTTAAATTTTTGGTATTAGAAGTCGCTACAACAAATGTTTATTTTATATTTTTCTAATCTAATAAATATAATATTCTTGTATAAAAATAATATATGTTAGAGAATATATTTTGATACATACTTATTTTTAATTTCTTTAAGTAGATTTTATTATTTTTATTATAAACAATAGATCATAATAAATAACAATACTAAATATATTTTAAAATTTTCATATTGGCCCAAAGTTATATATAATATAAAATCAATATATAATATGTATTAAACTGTATTTTATTTAAAGAAACGTTTTAAAACACAGTTATTTTGCCTGATAGCAATGACATTAAAGTAGCTTATAATTTTATGGCTATTTTCTTATTAACGCAAATTATTATGTCGTTCCTTAACCAAAAACTACTAAAACTCTTAAAATTTTCAAACAATAATAATATATATTTTTTTATATCTTTGTCTCTTATGAAATATAAATATTTTTAATTAAAAACAATAATAAATAAAATTTCAATAATTAAATTTATGCTTTAAAACATAACTAAAAAATAAAATAAATGTGTTTTTTAAAAGATATTGAAATAAATTCATAATTATGTTTTGTATAGTTTTAGATTACTGTTAGATATATAATTACCAAATTTTAATTTATTACAATCTGCAAATTCATTTAAATTTTAATGCCTAAGAAATTCTATATACATAAATTGAAATTTATTGCATTACTTTTTAATATTTCAATTAAAGAATCTGCTTTTCAAGCAGTTAAAAATTTCAATCTACATACTTCAAATAAGAGTAATCTAATCATAATAACAGAGCATCGATGTTTGCTTTTATTATTTTTTTCAATTTAAACACATCCGAACGAAAGCATCAAAGATCGTGATCGAACGTATATCATAAAAAATGATCTAGCATTCATCTCAAATTTGATAAATTACCATTTGATCTATGTTATCTAGTTACAAAAAAATATTTATAAAATTAATTATTGCTTTGTGCGTGTAAATAAAATCACTTCTACACAAACGCGTACAGTTAGACGTTTAAACCTTACGTTACATAACCGACTTGATGTACGACTAAGAACAATTTTAGTGCATTAACGTTTTACAAATGCAATTATCCATAATCTCGATATTGTCTTTCGGTTCTAAAACACTTTGCCACTTTACTGCACGCGTACACTCGGCATTAATTGGATGTTACTGTTGGTTTTCGCTCGCAGTAAGAATCGCAAAAGGACCAATAAAGGGTAAAACACTCAAGTTCTCATCACGCTTTTTGCTTGGACGTATTAATGATCATGCAGAGCGGAGGTGAGAGGAATTCTAATAACAAATAAGTAACCTTAGAAGTATGAAATAACAAAAAAGAAACCCTAGGAGATTGAATCATATTTCACTCCGGCGACCCACTTCTTTGTTAATTCGCGTATTATACTTCCTCGTGGTGAAACACAAAGCCGGTGTGAAAGGAAATCTGTCTACGGAGATAGATGTGTGTGGCAAATTGAAACAATTTATCATGTATAAAAGAACGATTTTTACTGATCCAGATCTAGCTTTCGGAATCGTTTCAATTGTATGATTGATCGCGATTTGAATGTCTAAATTAATGTATATTATATTTTAATATGAAAAACTTTTAAAATTAAAAAATATACATATATTTGGCAATAGAATAATCTATTATACACATTTCTAAAAAAAAAATATTTAAGAAATAGTAACTCAGGCGTAATATAATTATGTAATTTCATAATTGTGGCTTTCGTTATTTTATTAAAATAAATTTACAGTAAGATCTTATTATTTTTTTATAGTTAATTTTTTTTAATAATAATGATTTTCAGTGTATTTACAATTACTTAATGACAAACTCTAAAACAAAGTTGTTAAACTTTATGAATTTACAGATAATAAAGATATGAAACATGCGACGCCTTTTTATGATTATTTGCAATTCAAGAGCTATAAGATTTTAATATTTGTTTATGTATCAGAATACTATGATCAAAGTTTTAATAATAAATATATTAGATTCAAGACCATTGATTTGATATAAATATAGTATCTTGAAATTACACAAAAAATTACATCTGAAGATTTAAAAAATATGTTTACTAACATTTTAATACATAAAGCTTTCAATTATTTATTTTTACAAGCTATTTGTTCTTTAATTTGTAACTGATTTATAATCTGCTTTTTTAAAATGTAAAATATTTTATTTATATTCAGTTTAGTTTTATTATAAACAAAATAATAAATACAAGCAGTCATACAAATTTAACTTGAAGATAGTGAATTGTTTTATCTTAAGATTCCAGCAATGATTTTGACTATACTATTTAGTATTTTAAATGAATCAAGCAGTCTTAAACTTGGAATTAACTTATTATATAAATATCATATAAATATTATTTATAAAAAGTTACCATAAAATATGTTCTAATATTTTAAAATTATAATAGTGAAAATATTATCAATCTTAAAAATTATACATATTTAAAAATCCAGCATTTTTTTAGCTTAGTGGTTTTTTAATTGTACCATTAAAAACTGTATATAATACTATTTTTATTTAATATTATTCGTTAATAATGATACACCGTATTTTTTGTTGCTACATATAGCTGATGTTATATATACATTTACACGCAAATTTTAAGTCATTATCTATTTTATGTTTAATATTTTTTATTGTATTAAGAGATTATTAAAATAACAATAAAAGTTAAATAGTAGATATTGATAACATTAATAAATCAATCGGCAATAATAATTAAAATAATGCTACTGAAGAGAATTTATATAATATCAAATTTATTTGATAATAATCCGATTTCAGCTTTAACGTATATCGCAATAAAACATATTTCATGGCATTGTTTAATATGAACAACATTAATATGCCATCGAGCATTATATTTACTACCTAAGTAAACATTCTATATTTAAATATTGTACATTTCAATGCTTCTTTGTTATAAAAATATATCCTATATATTATTGAAGCATTTATAAAAGTGGTTTAGTGATTAAATTACTGTCGATTCACACACGCTAGGCAGATGTTGTTCGAGTTGTTATTTTCGACGTAAAACGTACGTATTATTTATGTTATTACCCACATCCTTGGTTTTCAATTTATTTTTTTACGATCATTTCTTTAAAATGATTTTACAACGCACTATTTTATACTCGTATCACTTTTGCACAAATCACTGTGTGCCCTTCGCGGGCATTACATTTCCACATAAAAAATCACTCAATGTCTGATTTGTATCACTTGTAAATCATTATCAATGGTTGACGATGTTTTATTATGGGGTAAAGGGGGTTAAACACACGTGACGTTTGCGTGGTGCGACCGCGACTCAAACGCGCGAGAGAGCGTCATGTCCGCAACCCGGTAAAGCGGTCACTGAGTGTTGAATCGCTCTTCGCGCTACAAACGGTTGCAAGTTTTGTGACTCAGGTGAGACGGGCTTCGAGGGAGGGAGCAGACAGGTAATAACCAATCATCAAGAAAGAACAGAACGGCGTTCACAAAGGCACTTAACATATTTTATACTTGGTTGTAAAATCGAAAAGACGTTAGTATAAAACAATGTAAAAAATAGTTTAACGATGATCTGTCAAACGGAGTTTAAATGTATATTTTTAATTTATTACAAAATAAGCAGTTCGCTTATGCTAAATTATATATCATAAACTTTGAATTACTAATCTGTATATTAGTATTAAACAATATGTTATACAATACATTAAGCATTGAAAGCATTAAGAACCAACGAAGCAAATGCGTGTTTTAAGATAAGGAAATTTACGTTAATAATTTTATTGAGTAGTGACTGTATACAATATAAAACTCTTTGACGTTTAAAGATTATTATTTAATAATAAATAAATAATAACTTAAGCCTTGCTTCGTATTGTTTTAATTTGTACTTAATTTCAATAAATATATAAGTATGTATAACTGTTGAAAACTATTTAAAATATCGTATTGAATGAGCTTAAAATTTTTAAATGAGTCTTATTTGTGTACAATATTATGATAGCAGCATTGCTTATAAAGTAATAACAACTTATTTTCTACTAACTAGCTGATATATAAATCAATCTTTTATTAAAAATAGTATGTGATAATTTATAATCAGTGATTATTTTCGTTTTTAATTTGTGATATATCTCATTTACTATATGCATGCTTTGATTTTCTAAACATATATTAAACAAACACTAACAATATGCTTACAAAATAAGAGTAGAAAATACTATTATATATATTTTTTTATTTCTGTGAAATCCATGTTTTCATGACTTTCTAAGCAAGACAATAATGTATATAGTATGTATATAATCCTAGAATATTTTTTTTTATAGTTTAAAAGTCAGTTGTGGTGGAGTACGTATTTTGTTATTTACAAAAAAAACTGGGCCCAAAAATTACCAATAACAAAATTATTATCCAGTAAAAAAATATAAAAAATTGTAGGTTATATGCATTTAAAAAAAATACATTACCACTAAAAACATTTGTGAAGTAGTAGCTGATTTATTAGATATCCGTAAATATTAAAGATGATTTTTAAAAGTCGTTAGAAAATCTACGACATCAAGAGTAGTCATGGCAAAGATAGATGATGATGCAGAAATGGAAGTAGTTTCTACTTAAACTATACAGCAGTTGATGGAAAGACCTGGAGACAATGTATATAAATTCAACACGAATCGACCAAAGAAAAATAAAAATAGAATTGAGTCAGCATGTATTAGCATATCTCAAGGGCTTCTGGATATTGAAACTGAATCATCTTTTCCATCATTAGATACCTGGTTATGAAAAATAGGGGTTGTATGACAACAGTCGTCTTATAAGCCAGTGGTTATTCAAAGGTCAAGTAGCAAAGCCTACTTCGAAGCCTAAGGTTACTGTAAAAAAGTTTTTTTGTATGTATGGTGTAATTGCAAAGGGATTGCGCATTACCAAACTCATCAACATGGCTAAACAATAACAGAAAGTTTTATTATGATAAGCTAGATTTTTTCCAAAAAGAAGTAAAAGCCTGTCTTTGTCAACAAAAGTCTAATAGTTCTGCAATACGACAATACGCGTCCCTATATGGCGAAATTGACTCTAGATAAAATCTAGAAGCTTGGCTGCAAGAGTTTTCCTCATCCATCTTATTCTTTAAACTTTGCTTTTTCTTACTATTACTTATGCAATACTTCCTAGACACTACTATGAAATAGAGGCTAATGGAATATTGTGAATCAAAGTTTTCAACATTATACTAATGGTATTAAAAAAAATTACCTAAGGGTAAAAGAAGGTTACACTTTTAGAAGAAAATAATTTGAATCATTTAATTATTTTAAGAAACTACACTAATTTTCTTCTATAAATATATTTATATTTTGTATAATTTAATTATATTCTAGACTTTGAATAAACTTATATAGCATATTACACCAAAAAAAAAATGTGACAATTTAGTTATAACTTAAACCAAATATATAAATATTTATTACTACTTTATCATAATAGTTTTTTTTAGAAGAGCATTAAAATATATAATAAAATTATAACAGTTACAAAAAACATGGTATTTAATAATTAAATAATAAATACATATATTTTATTTTATTATATAACTGGTTCGTAATTATCTTGAAGGATTATGTTATAAAATAATCATAATATTGTTTTATTTGCTTTATAATATAATTAAGTGATGCAGTTAAAGTTTCAACAGGCTGCGCTTTTTACATATATATGTATAATGTATGTTACTATATAAATATATATTTGCTATCATATAAATTTATAGAGAAAAAAATCATGTTATGTTTATTGCAAAATTAAATTAAATGTGTTTTTTTTTATTAATATAATGAAAATATATATCACATATTTTATAAACTCCCGTTGATTCTAGTTTATACTGTAGACAGGTGCCATCGATTGGCCAACAGCTAATCGCCTTTTTTCACTTATTCAAAACCACTTTTAATACACTTTAACCTACAATATATATAATTCAATTAGAAATTTAATCACTAGTCCGTTCGTTGCTTCAATCAACGCTTTCGTAACTCAAATCAAAGTAAAAAATCATAAATTAAATCGTTTTTCTATGATTTAACCTGCAAGGTGAGATATTACGGGTCTGGCTACCGGCACTCGTGGAATCATTAAGGCACGAGCCGAGAGAATCACGAATTCAATACCCATAAATCAAAGGCTGACAAGACCCTCCTCGTAGCCAATATGATCACAATGAGCTGTGTGAAATTGTTGCTCTCCGCGCACATAATATTCGTAGCACTATCGTGAATTGATCGATTCGAGATTGGCGTGAAAATGCGCCTTTGTCGATGCGAGGGTATTTCGAAAGTTATGAAGTCGGCTCGTGCGTGGTTACCGCCGAAGCTATAAGTTAACTGGAATTGTTCTGGTATTTCGTAATAAGAACGGCCCCCGGTAACGAGCGGTGGTCAGAGAGAAAAAGAAGGGCTTCGAAACCTCCAATACCTCCGGGGCTGGTTGATGTTGTTTGTATAATTAACGGTTAGGAATTCGAACCCCCATTATCAGAGGAACGAACTCTGCCTAAAAACGTTAGAAGAATTTAAGATAAAATGATAGGTCAATGTCTATGAAATAAGTCTAAAAAATAATAATTAAAATTGTAAATTTAAATCAACATTATATGTGCATCAATTTGAAAAATATAAATTATATTTTTTATTAATAAAAAAATACATATTTAACACAAAAAAATATATTTCACATTAGAAAAAACTTCGATTAATTTTTTTAGTCTATAAAATAAATAACATGCACTTTAAAATATCCCAATCCTAAACTAAATGATTTATTCGGATCTAAATATAATATATACGAATAATTCCAATACTTGAATAATATTAATTAATCATCAGCAAATAAATAAACTCAGAGCTTAAAGAGCAACACGTTGACTTTTTTTGTAAATATACAATATCTTTTTAACATATATGAGATTTTTTTATTATTTAAATATTTTTTTTAAATTTTCTTTAGAATTTAGTTATTAAAATAACCTTTCAATCAAAATCTATGTTACATGTGTTAATAAACATATATTAAAATATTTCCAAGTGAAAAATATGAAAATTGAATTCTATGCTACATTGTTAAAATAATCCTGTACAAAATAAAAATCATACTTTTTATTGTTTTTTGTTTGATTTACTATATGAATATGATTGTATTAAAAGTGTAATAATGTAATACTTTTATATTTAAACCATATTATTACAGCTGGCAAATAATTGTAAGTAAATTTAATTCTATAAAAATAATAGAGATATTAACGTGTTAATCAAAATAAAAAGTATATTTTATATTTACTTATGCTAATATAATTTTTATATTTAAAAAATATCAAAGCACATTAATAATCTGCCACTTTTGTAAACTTAACTAATACACTTTTTTAAATAAAATAAATATAAATTTATTTGAAACATCGCACGATCAGGCACGAACATCACGACTCGTAGTAGCCGGTGGTTTTCTTGAAATTGGTTTCGAATGTTTATGATTCAGATAGAAATACGAGTTGTTTCTGCAAACGAGAATTGCTTCACTTTATACACGTGTATGCTTAACCATTGTTCAACGAATGCATCCATATATTATGTGACTACACATACATATATAAACACCTGTCATGAAATAAGAATTAGCCCTACGTTTCCGGCATAAGCATTTGACTTTATTACGCATATCATGCAACCTGTGGCGATGAAAGTTATTTTATTTACTTATTCTTAAATAAAGATTTATGTTTATTAAGCGTATTATTTTATCATTAATAAAATAAAAGCCACGCATGATTGTGTATTCAAACAACTTTACAATTCAATGAACGAAAGCGCTGTTAATTAAAAGACATCGACGCGCGATATATCGGAAACCTGTTCCATACAACAGCGTTCGCTTTTATCTAAACTGAAAGTTATGTTTATTGTCTTTCGCATTATTTATTTAATCTTAGCTTAATTATGCGCAGTATTTTTTTACGTTATATAGATACCACAAGAGCAATGACTTCATATATAAAGTTGTTAAAAAATGAAAAGAAATTTTTCATGTTGAGCTCTCAGCTCGTTGCATCATCACGTTTAATACTGTGGTTTTGAAAACGGCGTTTATTTGCAATTATCATCCCTTGAAACGCAAGATGAATCTTGAAAAACTGTTTATGAACATAAAAATGGACATCCGACATATTTATTTTTTATATAAATAGTAAATCTCAGAGCACTTCTGTTTAACATTGATTTACGTCAAACGCTCTTCAATGTAATGCGATTGTAAAAAAAAAAGAAAGAACATCTTATTAGCCATCATTTTATGCTGAATAACTTCCGTAAAAGAATATTTTATTAGCTCCCTGCACGATGACATCTGAATGTTGAAATGTTACTGCATTTTTTGCTTGTTGATACGTAACGAGATAAAGTTGAAATAATTAATATCACTTAAATTAAGGCGTAGCTGAAGTGATTATGCCAAATTATACTTATGAAATAAATGGTAAAGTATTTTTTAATAATACTAATAGTCTATATACAAATTCAAAAAAAGGTATTGCTTAATATTATGTAAGATTATAAAATACTTTCACTATAGAAAAATACGTTTTTCCTGTAGTATAATACAAATACATATTCAAAACTTGTATGTTTTTATTTTATGATGCGTTTTTAAAAACAATTAAGACCTATTAAATGTTAAAGTTTAATAGCAGTTTACTAAGCTTTGATGATAGATGCATTTAAGTATTTGTTAATATGTTTTATTAAACTATAAAGGAATAAAGTATGCTTGATTGTTTAAATATAAACTCTAAATAAAGATATTAAACAAATAATATTCAAGCTTAATGACATATTTTACTGTCACCTATCTAATATAGTTTTTATAAATTGTAAAAGTTTTAATGAAATTTATATTAAAAAGCTTAAAGATATACAATTCAAGATAATATAAACTGCTAACATTTTCATATATTATTTTAGTAAAAATTAAATCATGAAAAACTGTTAAAATTGTAGGAACTAATACTAGAAACTAATACACGTATTAGTTCCAAATATAGTCACACTAGTTTTAAAATATATTGAAACATCTACATTTCAGCGAATGTTGAAGAAATAGGGATGGCGTTTCAGTATATTTCTATTACAGTTTTAAATGCATTTAGATTAAATAATTTAATAATCATTAAATACTACAAGCATGTCATCTTTTTAGTTAACTAAAGAGCAACAAATTAATTTTAGACAAATAAATAAAAACTAAAGTATCTATAACATTTTATTTTACTAAATTATATAATTCTATCTATTATTAAATATATATTTTAAATTAAATAATTTAATAATATTACACAAATTTCAATAGTAGTAGTAGAATAATTTTCATGATCATTCTAGCACGGTAAAATTAATAAAATTTTTTAGACGAGCTTAATAGATTTGTATATTCAAGAATAAAAGTATAAGCTTAGTTTTTAGGCTTAGGCTTTCAAATCATTTTCAGTTTATTGAATGCAAGGTGAGATCCAATTTGTAAATTCTCGTGGTATTGCACCAATGCCAATGTAGTAGAAGCAACCTAGCCATACGACGGCAATGTAAATGCATCGAGTTTTCTTTGCCTGTCGGTGCGAAAGCCGGATTCCATCCTGCCACCATCTCCAATCCTGTCCCCCAGTGGAATTGAAGATCGTTTTACTGATCATTTGTACGGATTATGCAACCGTCGGGGCCTTTGACTGATGATGGTCACCGAATGACTTTGAGTCATAACAAATAAACATGTCAACCGCCAGTTGGACCGAAAAAAATGCGTCCAATTTAGTGTCAACAATGTTTTAGTCAATACTTGTCATCTTGATCTTCTATGTTATAAATTTCATATGCGTTTCAAAAATGAATTTAAGTATAATTTATAACAGAAATTTCCAACACGCATCATTTTATTTTTAAATTAAATTAATAATAAAATTAAAAAATTAAAATTTTATCACTGCTCATTTAAATGAACTATACATCTCCAAGATGAAAATCATTAAATAAATTGAATGTTTCAAACAGCGTCGGAATTTATAGTAAACTAAAATTGTGACCATCTGAGAATAGGAATAATAACATAACTGTCTGAACAAACCACGTAAAAAATATGCGGCTATTATTGCTATTTTATCATATGACTTTGAGAATAGATATTGAAATTTTAGGAAACAACAACAGTGTGTATATTTCTTATTCTATAATATATTCAGTTGACATCAACTTATTGACTACGAACTTGTAGATATAATGTATAGATTTAAAATTAGATATGTAATTTTAAAAATTATTTATTAAAGTGTCTGTATAAGACTTTTTACTCTAAGAATATCCCTGTTTATGACGTATCTTTTAGGTAGTACGTTCATTTTTTTCAATATAAAGCATTCTTATATTATTAAAAGCTTAACGCCTGAGGACTCATACACGAGTCTTGAAAGAACATTATTTATTCTTAAAAGAACGAAAGACATGAGTTCTGCGTTATGAGTTTTCTTTTATTAAAAAATACTGGGATACTATCAAGTTTGCCTCTATATGATAATAACTATTTCTACGTACTATTAAACGAAAAATAAACTGTATTTTGCTTCAATTTTTTTATAAAAAGATTCATCTTATCCCATTGCGACGCAATGCAATAAGACGTCGCCTTTTTTTCATATAAAAAATAATATTTTATGTTACACTCTTGAATATAAATAAATTTCAGTGTCAAACTATCTAACTAGGTAAACATAAAACCAATCCAATCAAAATAAATCGAAACATCCCAGTTGATAATAAATCAATTAACAAAGTTTTTCAATCTAAAATTCGGTATGTTATAGCAAAATTAAAAAGTGAAATCGTTATGGTATATGTAGATAAATTAGATTTACTTTCAAACAATATCATCCATCCGTTAACTTATAAACATTTTTACCGGGTGTTAATTATTTTGAAATTTTCTCACAATTTGGAAAGCCACAATGATTCAAAGATTAAGAAACCAGGGGGAAAATGCTACATTTTGGATAAATTATCGCCGTATAGTTTATTGTAAAATATTTAAAAAAAAAATATTATTGCACTTAAAAGAATCTCTGAGGAATAAAATCATGAACAAATAAATATATGTTTCATTCCTAATATTTTGGGTAAATTTAAAATGGTTGCAATGGTTATAAACCAGTTATTTATAATATAATAATATTTATATTAAACGATTTTTAAAGAGTATCCGTTTATAATATATTTTAATTTGCACTCACCAAATTTTTCGGCGTCCTTTTTCTGCTTACAACTTGGACACACTTATTTTCATCATTACACTTATAAACCACACTATATCACTATTTATATTTATTTTTATTATTAACACTTTTTTATCTATTTAAATATTTTTTGATACGTATAAAAACACAATTTCACAACTTTTGCACATGTATGCTACATCTTTCCCTATTATACGAGCAGAACAAACACTCACTTTTTAATTTGTGGATCGACAACACGGGCACGAGAAGATGTGGCAGAAACTGGCGAATTGCCTTTAGAATCGATAGATTTCACTGAATTTTGCATCCATCCTTTAGCCTTACCCAAAAACAAATCTTTGAATTTAATTTTACTGTTACGATTAAAACTTTGATAGACACTGAACGAATAAAATAATGCACATTGAAATAAATGAAAAAAAACAAAAGACTTTTTTTGTTTATTCCATTGTTTTTCGAAATATTATCATATTTCGAAATATTAAAATAATGGATTATAATAAATATCATTATTGAGGCTAATATATTTTTTTTTCGGTTCTATCATCTGGGTGTGATGAAAAGAAGATATAATTCTGAAATCTCTTATCTTATTTGTTTTCCAAATTTCACCTTTTCTGCCATGTTTCATCTGTAGCGCCCTTAATTATATTTTTTTGAGATCCTTATGTTATTATTAGTGATTATTATACTATTAAAATTACAACAAGAAGATTATTTTAAGTATCATTTTTATTATTATAATATCTATTTTTGTACAAAGATTAAATAATTTGATATAAAATTACGCGCTGCCATGTTTTTATAGCATATGTATTTTTTTATTGACGATTTTATTAAATGACAAAATTTATAGTTTTAACACAAACATATATGATAAAATCGACTATAACTGTCTTATTATTCTAAGCAAGTTGTTTTATGAAGTGGTTACATAAATATCGTACACGAATATTGCTTTAAAAATAGAGGTGCTTATATTATATTATAACTGTTTTAATAAATAGTATACATTTACAGATATAATTCACTTTCATTGGTTCATCAACGTCTCTGTTAGATAGTAAAAATTTGTGTTTAAGATGTACACATATATTTATGGCTATATTTATTAACTAATATTATAAGAAATGAATTTTTGCTTATTATGAATTATCTTACTGATAAACTAGGATGCTTTGATTTTACTAAATCTTTGATCAAATAAATTAAAAAATAATTTACAAAATAAATTATCTTTCTTATAAGTATACATTATAACCCAACGCATACTTCTTTCAAATATATTATTTAATTTGGTCACGGAAATGAGAAAAACAATAATTTTTGTACGCATGTTTAAGGAATATTATTGAAAAATTTAATGTAATACCGTCGAAAAGCAATCTTTTAAAATTGGACACGAAATTGATCCATTTCAAAGTGTCTTTTCTACATTCCCACACGCATAAATAAAATTGTTCACCCGCCGACATATATGACGAGATATCCGATGATATCTGTCGGAGTAACTTCTCCACGTCCTAGATACCGATGGATAATTCATGAGAGAAGATCCGCCGATATCGAGTGATATTCGCGATTCCCTATCTGCGGAAGGCGAGCAGTTGCAGCTTCTTCATCTTTCGAAGGTCTCGAAACGACGATGTACGAGTATAATCTCGGATGATATATAATATATGTCGATTTTCGATCCACGGAATGCAATAAAACGTCCATTCGTCAGGGTTGGTAATGTGTTTTTTTTGTTGCCTAAGAGGAATCCGACAGATAAAGGCATGCCGGGAGTGTTTTTTTTCTAGCATGCGTTAAAGGATACACGCCGATGTTTATACATTATGTATGCATTAGAACGTATTAAATAATGAAAAAAATATACATTAGTAAGAAAAGAAAATATTGTATCAAAATTGTAAATGAAGAATATTAATTAAAAATATAAGCAAATAAATTTAATTTTTTTTTAATTTTTGTATTTTTCTTTTATATGTTTTTTAGTACATAAAGGCCGGCCCAAATCAGTGTTTTTATTTTTTTATATTAATACTAGGTATTATATCAACTGACCGATTTTTATTCAGTCGGAAACGAATTGTGATTGGAATAATACCTTCGTAGTAAATATCAATATTTTATATTTATTTTTATTTGTTGTCAAAATTATTTTTCTTTGGACTCCTGCATCATAGTTTTATGATAAATATAAATTTCGGATTTGGCGAGGGTATTGATAGTCAATCGTTGGTTTTAAGAAATATTATTAGCAAAAAAAAACGTTTTAAATAAGCCCAGTAAAAAATCTATTGCTGAAACACTGTCAATAGTAATCCACAAACAATTGTTCAGTTACTTACATACGTTTTAAAGGTTGCTCTTGAAATAATTATAAGACATCTGGATACCACCAGAAAAGTGAAAATATATATAAATGGTACCGCACGAACTGACCGAAAGGTAAAAACAGCAACGTTTCAAATGCACTACGAATGTTGAAGAGAATCAATACCTGCAATGAGAATTGAATTATCTGAAATAAACAGAAGAGAGCAGGACAATGGTTAGATATTAAAAGAATCATATAGCCCTTTAATCCTTGGCTAACAAGCAATCATTTATAACTACTTGTAATGCAGTCTCAATGGAATGTTTTTCTCTGAATCTCGATTTTTGTTCACATAAAATGTTTTGAGAAATAATGAAATCCTTTAATTGCTTAATTACTACTTCGATTATGATATCCAGATTTAAATAGCCTAATGCTTTTTCGGTTCTTCCTGTGTATGTGAAATATGATAATACAGAAAATCCCGTTAATCAAAAACAATTGCGTACTTTTTTACAATAAATGCACATCTTACAAAATATGTAAAATATAAAAAATTGCAAAAAATATCTAACAAGCAATGTAATTAAGAATATGTATATTATATCAAAGCTTCTAACATTTTATCTTAAAAGAATTAAAAAATTGACTGAGAAATGAGAGAGGGTTTTATATGTTGAATCATTAAAATTAAAGTGATTTTTTTTGTTTTGTTAAAAATATGCGGTATTAATTTTGGAATTAAAATAATTATTTATTAATCACTAATTTTGATCTCGCAGACATTAAATAAATTGATAATTACTCGTATCCACATGGGATTCGAACCAAGGTCTTTCAAATAATAGTCACTCACTGGTCCATCGTGCTGGTCTTCAAGTAAAGAAAGAATGTTGCTTTCTGTGTGCGATCATGGCTTGACATACAATGAGCTAATGCGTGCGCAGCAGTCTAATTTCCATACATAATTGGGATCGCCGCGCATGTTGTTTCATTTTTCTCTTTCGTACTCACTGCGCATGCGCACACATTGTGCGAAGAGTATACCTCATGCGTCGCTTCTCGTTTTTCCTTCTACTACTTTTTTTGTTTTGTTTTACATTCAGCCCTTTAATTTTTTACGCATGTACCTTTTTGTTCGGTTCCCTCGTAAGAATGCAGTTTTAACTGCTTAGAAGCTGAGTGGTGTAGAGATAAATCCGTGATTCCCTTTTTACGCGTGTAATGTGCTTAAATGTCCTTTGATATAAGCGTTTTATTTTCTCGCGTCATAAGACAATACGATCCTACCGTGTGATGTGGACAACCGGTTTTATCTTAAGAAACGTTTATGCAGATGAAGAATTCGAACGCACGAGTGATTGTGATTAATATGGTTTTGCTTGAGTGTGTTGCGTAAAAAAATGCAATAAAATATTTATAGTAACGGAGTTTTGTAGTATTAACTAAAATTAATTACCATTCGATGCAATAATCTACATAAATAGCACGATATATCAGTGATATATGTACATACGTCACTGCTTGAGGGTTTAACATATAATACATATGAACCCAGATGTTTTTAAAATCCTAAAAATCATTAATTATTTTAATTATGATATTATATTTGATTAATTAGTTTGTCTTAAAAAAGTGACAAATATATCAATGTTGTTTTAGTCTATACTAAATTATATTCAGGGTTTGCTAAACTTATGTTAGGATTGAACACCAGCAAAATCATAAAATGCTTAAGAGTCGCCTACATTTATATGGTAAGAGAATCATCCAATTTCATTCTTCGCATCTTTAGATTTCACGTAGTAGACGAGCGAAAGCAAAATAAATAGAATCAGACTTTTTCAGATTCTCAATATGAATAAATCTCTTTTTTAGCAATTACTTTAATCTCGAGAATTAGAGAATTTTAATTATTCTCGAAAAATTTCGAGTAAATCGACAATTTGTATAAATTATTAGGAATATCGTACAATATTTTTTTTTGTAATATTTAATACTAAATACTGTAATTATACTATAAAATACAGATAAAAAATAATAGAACATTAAATAATACTTACAAAAATATATCACAAATCCTGATTTATATCAAGAAAAAATATTAATATATTATATTGAAGAATAATGGTCGATAAATTTATTAAAGAAAATATTCTTCAAGAAAATGTATTTTTAAAAAACCAAACAACCTTTTGATTTTTCTAATAACCTTGTTATTTATCCAATGATTGATAAAATTGTCTTATCAACATTGGTTTTACTGTATCTAATCCTGTCAATTATCCACGCTCGAATATGTTTCCGGAAATGTTCATTAGCTATTTTGTACATCTTTGGATTAATGCTCTAAAGGAGAGAGTGTTGTAATTGTTCTTCTAAGGTTAAATTCACTTCTATTTTCTTAGCCATATTTTTCTCAGGCTCAATTTTTAATAAATGAATCAGCCTTTGAACTCAAAGAAAATTTGAGGTTCATGCAAATTATAATACTTTGGATTGTGCATAAAAATTAACAATGATAATAATTTCACATCCCGTCTTTTTGAAATTTAATTTAGTACTTCTTTGTATTTTTGCCTGTATTATTGGTTTTAAAAGTAATAAATAAAATTTGTAGTATACCTTCAGCGGTTAAAAGATTAGCATATTGTTAGTTTAGGACCTTAGGTTTCAGAGCATACGATATTTTGGACAAAGATTTGACTTAGAATGCAATATATAAATAAGTCCAAAATTTGCAAGAATTATTCTCATTAAAAATTTCTCGAAATTTCAGAAAAAAAATTTTTTTTTTTGAAAGACAAGAGCTTTAACACATAAAAAACAAAAATGCTTTGTTTTTCTTGTGTTAAAGCTCTTGTCTTTCATTAAAAATACATAAATAATTTTTTAATTAAATTTTAATTCTGTAATAGAATAATTTTGCTAAATTTTTACGGAACATTAATTTATTTTACACGGAACATACTTTTGAAAACACTTAATTAGACTATATTATAGTTAAGAAGAAACTATAGATTATTTCTGAATATTAAGATTGATTTTCTAAAAACGTAATTCACAAAAAAATATTTTTTTATTATAAATATTTGCTTTTTTGATCTAATGAAAGTGTTCTGTGCTTAAATAAGTATTTTTGTAGTTTTAAATTTAATTTTAAATAAAGAAATATATTAACATAAAAATATCACTTTTTAACATTTTTACAAATATTATAACCTAATTTATAGTTATTAATTATATATACTATAAATTATTATCTCATATACTAGCCAATTAATAATTTATTAAAAATCCTTATAATAACAGAAATAGATCATTTTGTAAAAATAATATTCTATATTTAAAATGCAAAAATTTAGCTTGAAATTAATTAAATTTTAATACTCAATAAAAATACAATTATCAACGCAAATTCTTTTTACAGCAAACACTTTATCACTGCAAAACTGTTCTACTGAAACAATTGTAAAAAAATCTAAAAATATCACAATATTGAAAAAACTAATGATATTACACATAAATTGATGTGGCAAAAATATACATACCAATTATTTTTTTATAATTAGACAATGTGTATTAATTTGGTAGTAATCAAGCCCATTTATTTATTTTATTTTATAGACGAATGAGTAAATTCCATTTATCTTTTAAGATACATATTCATTGAATATACTGATTTTATAACTTAGTATACTTTAAACTATTTCCGGGAAGAAATTTGTTTTAATAACGCATAAAATATTTTAAACAATCCTTTTTTTATTCACATAAAAAAATCCGCATAAAACTTTACAACATACAGTTGTGTACGAATTTGAAGCTCAAGCTCCATGCAGCCATCTCGTTCTTCTCAATCAACAACGTTGCCTTCTGGCAAAGGAAGTTCTTGAAGTTTTAACGTCGTCTTCGGGAGCACCATTCGGTATGATTTATAAGAACGAGGCCCACATTTTGCCCTCGGGTCCATTTTTGATGTTTTCTGATTGGCTTCCAAGAAGACGCGGCCTGATCGCGTGTCCTCGACGAATTCGAGGATATGTATATAGAAAATATAATAGTACCCAAATTTTGGTATCTTAATTATGCTCCGAAATACGAGGTCATTACGTTATTTGACGGTCAAGATTTTTGAGTATATCAATATTACTTTTATGGACATAAATAAACAAGCTTTATAAAAAAATTACTTTCATATATATAATATAATCTGCATAGTCTTCTTACCAATTAAATGTCTCACACGATGAACTATCCCTCAAAGAATGTCCGTACCTGAAAAAATAAACAATATGAATAAGACTTGCTAAAAAAATTGAAATTTCAAGTATGTACAACAATAAAAAGTTAAATCAATTCAGAATATTTTGTAACGTAACAATGCGTTCAAAGAATCGCCTTTGAAGGAGTGAACCGCACCGTAATCGAAACTAATTGAGTTTCTACGGATAATGTGAATAATACGGACACGCCATTGTGATCCAGGATATTCGTATGATACAAATTGAGAACGGTGTGGCTGAATTTTAGATACGATACGAATAAAACATCATAATAATTTTGGGTAATTTTCTATAGACCCTTTTCAAAGATATATACAATACGTTAGAATGGTGATTGGTTCATATACCAATTTTATAAAGACACGTGTGTTTCGGAATTTATATAATAATAATATTAAAACTCCCGTCTTTGTTGGTATGTGATGTATGATTTTTTCAGACCTCACACTGTTACTTTGAGATAAGATCATATAAAATGGCCCATTAAGGTCGTAAATCTGTACTAATTGACCAAAATGCTGTGTATCGTTTGATCAATGCCTTGTTCGATGTCGTTTTTGAAATATTAGTATACATTTAGTTGGTATGTGGTAATAATTGGTTAATAAAAATATTCACCACACATTCGTATATTAATTAATCGGTTTTAAGAAAAAAACGTAACTTAAATGTTCAAATCTTCGTGCACGTAATTGTAATGATCCTAATTTTAGAAGATCCATATACGTAATATAATTAATCACGAAACAGAGGCGATAAAAGAATCAGTCCTCGACATTAAACGAAGAAAATAAGGCAGTCATCATCATTAGATTACATAGAAAATCGTCATTTCTCTGGCCACCCATGGTGCCTTAAGGCATGTGTTTCATTCGAATAAAACTGAACAAAAAATACAGTATCATTATACAAATCTAATGACTCATTAGAATGGTGTAATTTTATTGAATACCCTAGTACGTGACCGCCGAAAAATCTGTGTGAAATCGGGCGATAGGGAATTAGCAATTTTGTACGCAGGCATATAGATACCACGTGAAAAATAGTTAGTGATTTTTTTATAATATTATGTGTGTAAGTATGCTTTAGGATTGCAATGTGTAGTTATAGATCTATTGATCATCATTCGAGCGCAGATTCATGACGGAAAGAGATAATGTTAGTTCGGATTTATTATATTTATGAATCAAATTTAATTTATCATCTAAAACATCTAGTGTTATTTTTGTAGTTATCTTCTTATTTTCCGTATTTTGATTATTAAAATCTTACAAATTTATCAAATATTCTAACAGACCATAAAAAATAAAATAACACTGATCTCTATTGTTTTTTCAAAGAAAAATAATAAAATAATTACATAAAATACTAACATAAAACAGCACAAAAAATTGACTCGTGACTAACTTCACGCGTTACAAACGAATCGTGTGTTTATATCGGAGTATAGATTAGCTCTTTGTATTATAAATATGTACATTGTTTGATAAATTTTACTTCCAATGATTTTGAACGAGTCCGGTGCTATTAATGTAATATTCTCACACTTCATAAAATGGATTATGTTTACCCGTACTTATTATATATATGTATATACCTCAAGGAATTACATATAGAAGTTCAATAAACAAACATATATCATAACGCCAATCACACCAAGTCAATACAGTCGCCTACGACCATATCAAAAAATATAATGGACACAACGCACCGTTGGGATCAGATTTTGAAACCTATCCATAATTGATTTGTGCCTTTGGGTCAGACCCGACCGTAATTTGCTTGATTTTTTTATTCCAGCATCGCCAGATATGGAGCGTTGCCATGTTATTTCACAAAAATATCTAGCGGATCTGAACCGTTTATATACCTGTTCGGCGTGTTACGAAACCCTTGCTTCCAAGTCTTCCGCCGATATCGAAAATAATGTAATTTTGAATACCTTAAGATCCCACACATACACACGTGTGTCAGGAAACGCATAAATTACGTAATATGATATTCATAAGTAATTTAACATGCTTTTAATATACGTTTGCTGTATAGGTAACATTTCATGCTGCACGCAACATAACTAACCATTATAATAAATTACGTACTAATCCTTGGTTAATGTGCTTTTTTATAATGCGTATAGAAGTGAGATTTGATAATAGGTTTATCATTGCTTATTATAGAAATATCCGTTACATAGTTTTAAAATATTTTATTCTACACATAAAGGAAATAATTCAGCACACGAAAATGCGTTTAGAATTTAAGATTTAAAATATTTTTAATTTACATATTTAATCATTATTTTACAAACTATATAATAATTTCCGGCAAAATATATAAAAGCCCTGCGAGGTGGTGAGAAAATGTATGACTCATCAAAAATGGGGCAATTGTTAGGCATTTAAAAATCATATAAAAATTTTTAATTTGCCATTTTTCTCCAAAAATTCACGAACTAAAAGTCTGTGAATGGGTGACTATATATAATTAATTATAAATTATTCTGTGTTTTATGAAAGTGTGAAATAATCTCTAAAAATGTGACGTTTATTTGCGACTAGGGATTCCAATCCCGGGATCCCGAACGATTTTCAATACCCGATGAGTCCCGGGATTATAAAACATAATCCCGAATTTTTCGGATTGGTTGATTTATCAAGCACAATCGAATTATTATTGACAACATCGTTATATTTCGTGTACAAACTTGCGCGAGTTGCACGTGTCATCTGTGAATCTTTGAGGCTGTGAGTCTAAACGTGCTTTTTCAGCAGCAGGCTGCTTAGGAACCAAAATCAGATCAAGGCTAAATGATAAAACACTTGATGCTTTGATGTTACTTCGTGAGTTTTATTCAAAATAATGTTTACAATTAATTGTCTATGAATGTACATAGGTATGTACATACATTGTCAAAAGTTCATTTTTTTCTTCTCAAATAAATATATAAGACCTTCCCTTTTTTATTTTTATTATATTATTTTTTATTTTAAGTCCAAGACTAAAATTATACGTACTTTATACATTGTACGTTATAAAAAACAGATGTAAAAATATATTGTATTATTCATTTTAAATTATTTTTATCGATAAAATAACATGAAAATTATCCCGGGACTGGTCCCGGGATCCCGGGATCGACTAATTGCAATACCGAAATCCCGGGATCAAAATTTTGGCCCGGGATTGAAATCCCTATTTGCGACCAATCTCTGAATAATAACCATTTACTATTATTTATTTTATTTTATTAATTTATTTAGCTTAATAGCTAATCTTTACATCTAACAAATTTAGTAAACATATATAAAAATATATAAAAAATACATAACAGAAAGAAAAAATAAAAATATACAATAATAAAGTCTTAATATTATAATTTATTTCTATATGTACGAAGGTGTTTTTTTATTCCATTTATGAAACCCGTTATATTTTTGCTGTTTCGGATTTCTCTTGGAAGACTATTATATAAATCAAAATCTCCGTACATAATTCCCCTAGCTGTACTCGTTTTCTTATACTTAATTATCTTTAAATTTTCTTTATTTCTAGTATTATATTTATGTGCATCTTTATTTCTTATTAAATACTTATTAAAATATTTTGGTAACATATTATTTTCTAACTTATATATAAATACTAAAATATTCATACTCAATATTTCTTGAACATTCAACCATTCTAATCTATCAATCATACTTTTACAATTAGTTAATCTATTTTTATTTAAGATTACTCTCATTGCCCTATTTTGTAATTTTTGCAACATTTGTTTATCTAATTTATTTAACATATTTAATAGTGTTGCACAATAATTAAAATGGGGCAATATTATACTATTGTAAATTATTTTTTTTGTATTTATACTTAATATATTTCTTAATCTAGATAATAAACCTATTTTTCTACTAATTTTTTTTAATATGTAATTACAATGTTCTTTAAAATTTAATTTTCTATCAACAATTACTCCTAAATATTTTATATTATCCACTATTTCTATACTAGAGTTATTTATTACTATTTTGGTACTATTATCTAACACATTTTTATAATTAATAAACATACATTTAGTTTTATTCTCATTTAATTTAAGTACATTATTCTTTAACCATATTTCTAATATACTTAATTCATTATTTAAATTATTTACAATTTCTTTAATGTTATCACCTATGCAATACATTAATGTGTCATCCGCAAATAGATGAATTTTACATTTTTTCACGTTATTAACTATATCATTAATATACAAAACAAATAACAATGGTCCTAATTTAGACCCTTGTGGTACTTAATAAGACACTAATTTCTCTTCAGAATATACATTATTTATTTTAACTTTTTGTTTTCTTTTATATAAGTAATTATTAAACCATCTTAAAACTATATCACTTATACCTATACTCTCCAATTTCTTTAACATTATTTTTCTGTCTATTGTTTCGAAGGCTCTCTTGAAATCCAAGAAAACTGCTCCAATAATTAATGAATAATAAATATACTGTTTTCGTTATCACTTTTAAAACCGTATTTTTATGAAATATTTGTTTAGTAATCAGTACACACGTATTGATATCTGTACTCTAATGTTTTTTTTTTATTCAGCAGTAATCTGTTTTTGGTTTTAATATTACCAAAATAATTAATAAATCAATAAAAAACACATAAAAACGAGAATTTGGAACGCTGTTGCGAAACAATATTCGTGAAAGGATTTTTAATATTACCATTATTTATGGTCATCGATTATTTACAATTTTATTTTTTAAATTTAAAGTAAACCGCAATCCTCAAAAGTTTAGATATCTCTGATATATAACTACTCACCTATGTATGTGATAGACAACAGTAAAAGAGAACTTTTTCATGTGACATGCGGTGAAGTAACAAGGATGATTGATAGATCGAACATGAACCTACACGAGGAAGTTACTCGATAAATCCTGACAGTAAAAAAGTGGAACAAAGCTCTCCGCGGTGGGTCGCGCCATATACTCTCGATACTTTCGATGTAAAGCTTTAAAAATGCGAAAGCGTAACTTTTTCACCATATAAGTATTTTTTCAATTAATTTCGAATCGAAGGTACACAGCTTGATACACACTTCTTTGGAAAACATTACAAATTGCAATCGTATGAATTATTTATTGAATTTTACTGTTAGACATTAAAGGAAACGCTGGGTTGTATGAGCAACTCTCGCGTTATCCATCGCAGATAAATTGACATTAATTAATTGAGGAATTGTCGTCACACTTGCTGGTAATGTCTTGCCAATGGCAAGATTTCAATTACAAACATATTAACCGCTTGAGATAAATATATTTTATTTCTGAGAAGGTGTAGTGCGATTAATTATTGTTATGATCGTTAAGGAAGCGAATAGTTTTAAAATAAAAAAATAAGATTAATACTAGTATTGGCGTTAAAAAGCGATTGCTTTAGATAAAGTCAATCGTAGGAAACGAGTCAATAAACGACTTCATTTAAAGTTTGAAACTCGTTTCAAATTCTCCCATTTGAATTGTTTTCAAGCACAATTAATGGTTCACCTGCGAAATGAGCACTTTGGATTCTATAGTGCTAGTTCAATTTTTCTTTTTTAATTCTCAAATAAAACCACCACCTGTTGACTGTATTACATTTTGCGGCACTTTGGGGAAAGGGGATAAAAAGGGATTTATGTTTCACTGAAGTTGTTTGCAAAATACCACATGCTGTTTTCCATAGTAATATTCGAGAGAAACCGCCGAGAAAAATAAGCTTCAATTATAACTCTTAACCGCCACATTACTGTGTACTGCGAGGTATGATGAAAGCATTTTTTTACTCGTTCTGTAATATCCTGTTTTTTTCTGCAATGCCTCAACAATGTTGGCATCAAAGCAATACATATATATCTATGAGATATCGCGACATTGGTTGAATTGTTCCATATCTACTTTTTGTCAAAGAAAAACTTCAATATTAAATATAGCGTTAATAAAAAATAATAATAAAAAAACATTTTAATAATTGATAAAAAAGAATTAATAAAAAAATCGACACTATTAATAATATACATGTTTTTATACTGCTTCTTTTATTTTATAAGAAAGCATTTTTAATATGCTAGATTAATACATTACTCTTTAAAATGTCAGTATTATTTTTGGACCGTAATTAAAGCAGTGGATATATATAGTGTTTCTCTTTAAGAATTTTATAAGAAAAATGTAATATGATTTTAGTACATTTTTTTTCTGTATAAAGAAGCTAATAAAAATCCACATAATTTATATTATATTTTAAAAACCGTATAAAGTAAACATATTTTAAAAAATATTTTTTTTAGAATTTGATGATTTTTATACATATTTTACAATTTAAATCGTTAAAATCAATTTCGTAGTTTGTTCTCGAGCGCGCATAAAACCGGGATTTCCCTTTTAAATTTGCTTCTATCGCATTTCTATGCAATTAAATATACAGTGAAACATGTAATAATCACAGCGTTTTTCTTATAAAGTGTCAATTGAAGATGATTCAAAGTGATGTAGAATTTTGATTATAGACAATATAATCAAAACTATAAATTATGAGTGTGCCAGTAAGTGTTTGGTTATATGAATAATATATCACGGTTATTCTAACAAAATTACTATTGCCTTTCTAGGATTATATATTAAAAGACAAACAGCGGTGATTTTGCAATTTAAGAAATACATACCAAAGTTAATTATATGTAATACATATTACAATGCTAGTAATAATGAAATAGCTCGTATTAGTGTAAACAAAAAGTTACATTTTACCCACTATATAGTAGTGTATACAGTTAATTTTAAGAAGCAATGATAGATCTAATACCATTTACATATGGCAAACAATTAATATATGACATATTGCGACAATTTTGAAGAAGATGAAGAGATGCCAATCTACGTGTTTAATCCTCTACAGTAACTTCCGTCAATTTTTTTCTTCGGTTGTCATTTAAATTTAAAAAATGGATTATATTAGTAGTAATACAGGATTCAATGCTTAACTCTTGATAAAGGTCTTATTGTTTTTAATTATTTTTTAGAAGAAATGATGGAACAATTTGATGACCTATATGGCTACAACGTAGATCGGTATATATAAACAAAGAGTGAATCTTTTCATGTTGAAGTCACTGTCAGCAAGTATTATCTTTTTATAAAGAACATATTACACAAGTTTGATCTAACTGAATATCTTGAATTTGGCTATTTCTAAAGAGGAATGATGGCACAAAACGAAAATTGATTAAGAACCATGACGTATACATACATATTTTGCCACATCGGAATTAAAAATAAGCCACTCTTAGATATTTAATCAATTATTCCAGGTATGCAATCACAAATTTATAATCATTGTAAAATGTCGTGTATTAGATAACATCATAGAAACTACACATATGTATATTGCGAGTCGTCACTCGGAAAAGAACGATCTAGGTGATTTTTTATTACTGCAATAATTTTGCTGTAACCAAGCTTCTCAGCTAAATAACCGACTACATCACAATAATTGTCACGCGATCGTCGTTAAAGATAGTATCCCCAAATATCAATAGATAAAAAAATACGTTTTATTAGCATTTATACGGTTTGATCGACATTAACCTCAATCTTCATACGTACTAAGTATATATTACATGTTCACGTTTAATTCGAGTAATTGTATTCATTTAATTTAATATTAAATTGGAAGCAGTGATAATGTTTATGTATTATAAAAGGAAAAACTCACTTTTTCAGCCTCGGCGCCCGTTGCCAGGAATTCAAAATTTGAATATTTCATTACGAAGATTGTTTTATAATTGTTTATCTAGTTTAATCAATGTATTGTTCTAATCTTCAACACGTTATGTATTTATTTAATTTTCATAGTTATAACACACCTAGTTAATTTGCAATCCGATTATTTATATTCAGTCAAATGACGAATTAATGAAACTTATTGTCGCGTAGCAAAATTTTATTATTAAATAATAATTATTTAAAAATGTTGTCATGGTACTGTCGGCCATCTTGTATTATATTTGAATGCTTATTTTTCATTGGTCGAAACAACAGAACGCATTACCGGCGCCTCGGAAAGCAGTTAAGCAAATTCAATTTTTATTATTATTTATTATTATAATTAAATATATTTCCTTTGTTTACTTGTATACACCGTTCATACAAAGCGATATGATTTACTATATATTTAATTTTAAGTTATGCGCGTCCGGAAGCGACGGTTTAGAACAATTATATTATAATCGTGAGTGCAAAACTCTTATTTTAATATTGAATATTAATTTATGAAGAAATATGCTTTAAAAACTATTCAATTTGCTGGATTATTTACAATAATCGATTTTACTACATATGCCACTGAATGAAATTGAAATGAAAGAGACAGTCATGAAAATGGCAAAACGTTATAAAAGGTACCATTAAAGGGACGTTTCCCCTTGCACGCCTGGGGTAGAACGTCCACTTAGGCACAGTAGTAAAAATAAAAACTTTCCCCTTGGCGGACCGTAAAAGGGCACTAAAAATCTCTGCAAATACCAGTCAGAGGGATGTTGACAAGTCTCTCGTAACAGGTGCACGCCACTACTCTAAAATGGTATTTAACTCACAGGTAAAACCCAACTGGATACCTAATCCAATTCCTCTGCTGCCTTTTACGTAAAAAGTATATAGTGCAGAATATCTTGTATGTGAAAACTGTATATGCACTCTGTCGCCGTTATTGCAATTATGCCATATCGTAATAATTTACCAGATTGTGTTTAACTGCTAATATGTAAACGGCGGGTAGATGTTATCGTTGCTGTGCCCGACGGTGCAATTTTCTAGTTTATCTCACGCATTAAAATCATAATCATTGTTGTGCGATGCAATTTTTAGCAATTTTGAAATTCCGGATCCCTGAGGTTGGTTCGACGAACATCATTACGACTGTAGATTTACAATGCAATAAACAGTTGCAGCATTTTACAACAATTATATTGTATATATGAGAAGCATTTTATGGGTTTATTCCCTGGATGCGAAGCAAAAAGTAAACGTAAATGGGATAACAGGTTAACTTTATAAAAAATATTTCAAGCTCACAAAAGTTATGGTGTGTTACATCAGTTAGATTATATATCTAATTTCACATGAGCATATTTAATCATTATACATATATTTATAGTTGGATGCTTACACATTATATTTTTTGCCCAACTTTACTTTCATTTTTGCTAACAAAAAACACATACAGTAATGTTGGTCTTATATGGGTTTATAATAGACCAACTTTTATGGTACGCAACATCCGTTCTTAACCGTAAATGTGAACCGGAAAAAATCGCAAAAATTTAGAAAGAAATCACTCATTAATTCTACAGACGTAAGATGCTTCAAATAGAAATGCTACGTATACTTGAAGAAATAAGTATAATAAAGTTTAATCATATTATATTTTATATTGCTTATTTGTAATAATTTCAAGCAATAAAACAATTTATGTACGTATGTAATTTACCAGGACGAAAGACCAGGGATCAGTGACTAATACTTGAAAAACCTGGTTTTGAATAATAATATATTATAGTATGTAGTGTTTTTTAATTTCTATCTAGATAATTAATTTACGTCTGTATTATTGTAAATATGTATATGTATTTAATTTGTGTAGTTACTCTACATAGCCCTGTTCCAAAATATTTTTAATTGCGCTCTAGAACCATGAGAAAAATTTTGTCACTACCCTTTTCATCATACAAATCCCTGCTTTAACCAAATTTTGAATACATAAAATATTAATGGTATGTAAATCAAACATAAGTATAATATTGTGTCAATTAGCGTCGTTGTAAATATGTAAAGAATATATTTTTACAAATATTTTTTTTTTACATTAAGTAAAATTTAATTTGCTTATTTTTTTTAGTAATATATGTTTGTAAATAAGATAAAAATTACTCCCCTTAACAACTTATCATACAGAATTATCTTTGCGCACAGTCTAGAATAATAATAAAATTTCACTGAACTTAAAAGATTTATTTTTAATTATTAAATACCTCTAACCAAACTCACTGTCGTCTCGCTGCGTGGACAATATGATTGTCAAACCTATAATAAATCTTATTGTATATGTTGAACTTGTGATTAGAGTCGATTAAGATGAGTTATATAAAAAAAGGTTTTAAATAAACTTTTCCTGTTATTACATTTATCGTTACTTTTTTATTTAAACATTATGAGTCTAATGACTTATAATTATAGACGTCACATTTTTTATACAGTACCACATATAAGTACAGCAAAATATATCAGGCAAATATAAAGAAAAATATATATCTTCTCTGTCATCTACGAAATAATGCAATAAATAAAATAAATTTAACAAAAATTACTCACTTTTTTTGCCATATATTGTATAGGTTAAAAGCTTTCCATTTAATTCTGAGCTTAATTTAGATTTAATACTGTTAAATTCATTCGAATATATTAATGTTATTATCTATATTATGGTACATGTTAAATAATTGTATTTACTTGTGTGTATGTAGGTAATATTGAGTAACTTATTATATATTATGTGTAATGCTATGCATTAATTATTTTTGACATACTTAATCATAAAAAAATATTCCTTATGGCTCTATTTTAATTAAAAGTGAGCAATTCATTAGTTAGATGTTCTAAATATGTTAGGTCACTGAACTCTAAGTATTTAGTTATAAGTAATATAATATACAGCCTTAAGTCTAGCACTCGTAGAATATTTATTATACTAACTAAAATATTTACTATTTATTATATGGTACTATTATTTCTTATTATATACTATTTATTATACTTACATTGCTTATCTATCATTATTATTAAATTAAAAATTAAATTAAATTTTATTGAATGAAAAATAACGTAAAAAATATATTTTGATCCAATGCTTTTTTTCTAGGCAGTGTTATTTTTATTAGGCGCTATATTGATATATATTTTATTTATCATAATGCACATTCACTTAACACATCTCTAATATAATAGCCAGTTTATATTTATTCACCGGTGTTATTTCACTTAAGCCTAGCTTAAGCAATCCTCCTTCGGGGAGAGGCAGTTAAGTTTTTACTGCCTTCCCTTTACTGAGAGGGTGCAGACCAAACGCTCTTTTCCTTATACGCTGCCAATCAATTATTCAACAAATTTCACATTTGCTGTACTGAAAATAATTCAAGAAAACGAGTACAGTCTTCGAGATGTGCCCTTTATACAAATTTGGCGTTGTGATTTTCCTTATGACAACGAGGGCGACGAAACAAAGACTACGGTCCCTACTCGGCTGAGTGAATTATTCTCCAAAAGTACATCTAGTCTTGGGTAAATAATGATTTCAGTGTATTATCTGACGGTAACGGGCGTCCTTTAAGGACAATGCTTATTCATGAGTGAAGTGGGCCATTTTGCGTTCACACAAGACCGTACGATTGTGTGGAAAATGTGATAAATGACGCTCGTTTAGGATTTAATCCAGTCGTTTATGAACGGTTGGTGTTAGAGCTTAGGGCTTCATATTATTTAATTAGATAAAAATAAAATGTAATTATATAATAATTAAAGCATGTTTTTACTTTTATTATAAAAGGTTTTTAATACGAGTGACATTAGTACTTTAATACTTTAAAAATATGTATTTTACGAGAATTTCATATTTTTATATTAAGACAATAGCATAATGAGTAATTAAATCATTTAGTAATTTAACAATGTTTTAACTTGGGGGCGATTTGTGACTGTCTCATGAACGATAAGCCTTTTTTATACCAGATACTCTATCGGCTCATATGTCAAAAAAACCTGCCAATGTTGATGACTTAATAACGTAATATTTAAACTCTCACACTAATGCATAAGTTTGACTTAAAGCTTTTGAATGCTTAGAATCTGTTGATTTAATACTTTCATTGGAGGTAAGGTATGCACTGGCATCTTTATTTTGTTTTTCGTGTTCAAAAATAAAATGCATAGAACTATTTTTAGAAAACTGCATTGTTTTGCGACTTTATTAAGTCAACTGTCGCTGATGATTTATATGGTGCTTTAATTTATATAGTATAATATAATCAATAAGCAAATAAAAAAATGAATAGACATGTAGTTTTTTTTATACCGCTAATTATTTTTGGCAAAAATTGTAGTCTTCCTATTTGTAGTATTAGTTACTGTTCATTAAAGAGAATTATATTTAGATAAAAATAATGCTTGTTTTCTTATAATATGTATCATAAAATATTTTTAAAGCAAATTATTTATACAATCAAATGAAATTTATATAAATCGCATCTCAATTTTAATAATTAATCCAACTTAAATTTTAATAAATAGAATCAGTTTTTTAAATTGTTTACAGTAATTTAAGTCATTAAATTATTAATTTTTAAACTTATCTGAATTTTCTCATATTTTTAAAGGAAAAAATATAGGTTTATTCACCACAACTACAGAAAAGCAATCACGACACACTTTCTAATGATTTGATTATTTGTTCTGAATAAAAAATCCCCCCCCCCCTCCAACATCTCCTTCGTCTTTGTTCATTACGAGGGTTGTCGAAATTCTCAAAGTGCAGATGGCGCCGTTGGAAATGATCGTAGCTTTAACGTGACATCGTAAAATTTAAACGTTTTCATTTGACGCTCGGTTGGAGGTCTTCTTTGGACGGTCTTCATTTCGTCGCCAGGATATTGTCATTCGAGAGAGGATATGATTTCATTCGTGCCAACTGTTGCAAAATGACATTGTATCAATCCAAACGCAATTATTTACAACGCTCGTTTGATATAATAATATATTTACTTTTTATATATCCATAAAAATTGCATTTCTCAAGAAGATATTATTATTTGAGCCATGCAATTTATGGATTTTATGCTTGTGTTCCCAGTGCCAGCATTTTATGTTTGCAGAGTAATCGTTCATCAGATAAACCCTTAAATAGGTTTGCACTGCAAATTTGTGTGCTCTGAAACTATGTTTGTCTGAGCTCGTAAATTGTACTCTTTAATTCGAACGTCCCCTGTGGATCTGATATATCCTTGCTTGCCTAGACGACGGCCAGACGATCTTAATCTGAATTAAGAGTCGACAAAATAGAGGAAATTGGAAAATAAAGAAAAAACAAACGGTTCTTCTTACTATAAATACATTTACAACTAATAGTAAAGTGTATATATTGAACGCTGCATTATAATATGCATATATTATTATATAATAGTCAATAACTCCGAGCGATAAATTATTTTATCAGCGCGTGCAAAATAAACTGGACCGGTAAAACTTGATTAATCCTACACAAATTTTTCACTACGCTTCACAAACATTCTTTACGATCATCACTCCCTTCTCCGATTTTTTTATGATCGTGTAAACGAAGATTTACCTCGGGGGACTGAGCCAGATTCGTATACTGTCGTAAAAATTTATTACATCGAGAACGAACACGGAAAAACGATGGTTTTAGAACGCCTAATTGGAAACAGTACCCCGCCTCATTACGTGCTTCGTTTTGTCTTTTTATGAATCAAACGATTCATATCGTCTTAAAAAATCTGATTAAATAACGCTAATTTGCAATAAATCACAATCAAGTCAAAGTTGTACAGTAACTATTAAAGTTTATATGAGTTTCTTGATAATAAACAAAGTCGTATAAAGGTACAAAAAACATACACGTGTCCATCAGACGAAATCATAGATGGAAACGACATGTCTGATGACCGTTATAACGTGTTTTTTGGTGGAATATATGATATTAAATTTATTGCCGATAATTACAGTTATACCGTTCATTGCGTCCGTGTAATTCAAGCAGTAGTTAATTGAAAACATTTCGAAAATTTGTGGCGTAGGTTATTATTATCCCACTCGAAGAAGCGATGATTATTGTCGTGTCGGTGAGGAAAATCTCATTTTGTATTATATTTTTATTTTATGTACATACATGCATATTGTAATATTATTATATATATACAGTTCATGAGAGTGCATAAAAAATCGGGTGTACAAAACCGCAGCAGATTTATGCATTGTGTTTAATACAACGTGAAATAGAAAAACAAGAGTTTATGGCCGTCCTTCGTTTTATGATCCTTAAAAGAGAGGTTGAAAATAAAATGCATTTTATAATAAACACTGCTCCTGCGTTTATTATAGTATGCAATACTAAAACAAACCTTTGAATAAATTGCATAGTATAAGCTTTACAGGCGCAACGTTATTCAACAAAAATATAAAAATACGAAACAAATTATATTTTTACATTATTAATTTAAGCACATTTATAAAAAGTTAAATATTTTTTTTAATAAAAATAAATATTTTACATTTACATTGTATGTTTATTATATATTTCGTTTTATGTAAAACCACATTATTCCTGACGAAGCAGACGTTTTGCAGGGTTTGAAGGCGATGTACGAGTGGTTTACCAAATTTGCATAGAGATGACGGTTGGTAAAGGTAACAGCTCGCCCACAAAACGTCTGCTCGTAATATCATTTAATATCCACGAAATTCAGTTGCATTTCTTTTGACAAAAGGCGCACCTTTTTATTTAATATATTTTTAAATAAAATAAAAATAAATTATTTAATACAATTGCCGCTAGGTGTCTTCACTTACCAACTATTTTAATGTGATTTTTTGCCATATTTTTTATATGCTAATCTATTTTACAAAATTTAATTATAGAGAATCTTCACATCTTAGTGACTCATAAAATATACTATTACTCACGCTCTTCATGGAACTTACTTTACAATTATTATTTTATTATCGAATTATCGCTCGTTTGCAAATCGTTTAATTTTAAATAATAAATAAATAAGAGGTTTGATATAATAACAATAATCAGTTTATTTTACTATTTTTTTATTTTATAATTATTCTAATAATGATATTAGTTAGCAAAATATTTTTTTTATTATTAGTAAATATTAAATTAAAAAAATAATTGTAAAAATGTTTAATGTTATGGTTTGAAACTTGGGCTTAATACTTAATTGTTTTTAAAAACTGACGGTTATTTATAAGCATTAAAATGTTTATTTTACCAACTGCGTTAAATAGTTTTTCCTTTAAACTATTTTGTTAATAAATTGATTTTACATTTTTTAAGATTTAAATTTGTCGATTTTTTTACAAATTTATTATAATTTAAAAATAGTTATCAAATTTTTATATTGCTGCATTTGCGGATCTATAGCTTTGTTATAGAATTTGTAAATCAGTATTTTTTAATATTTTTTTCTTCATATGGTAGTATTTCAGTTTAAATTTTCATAAAATTAAGTAACGTTCTGGTAAGATATAAGCTTCTAACCATTGCAAGTATAATCATATCTTTACTTTTAATATTTCTGAGAAAATAGCTAGTACAAAACTTACTATCTATAATTAGACAGAATAAAATAATTGAAGGTGTGTTTCCATATTCTAAAAGATTTGAGCAGTATCATATTTTTTTTGCACAGTAACAACAAATTACTAAACGAATTTCACACTTGACGGATTAATAATAATATAGCTATTTAAGCATTTATTGTGTTACCAAGCAAGTTGAAAAAATCGTTATTATTTTTACCTTCCGAATACCTCTCATACGATACAATATCGACGCAATTTCTCATTAACAGAACAAAAAAACCTATCTATAGCATCAATATGGGGCTGGCACGCGAATTATTTTCTCAATCAAGAACAAGACTAGTAATTATAATTATTTTTTCTTGCTGTTATAATATGAGGTTGCACGCCTATGCCGTCGATGAAAACTCAACACAATGGGGTCGAGAGTGATGAACGGCGAGATACATGCGGCAACCGGCTTTCTGCCCCCTGCGCCGTGATTATAATGTTAATCGCAGCCTCCCTCCTTCGAAGAGGAGAACGCATCTTCTCTCTACCTGAAGCCTCTTATCTGGGTAATCCATCTCGGCGTCATGAGCACAGAGGGTGAAAGTCCGTGCGGTATCTCGTCCATGGGGGCTAGCCGGCTGATCGTCCAAATCGCTGGAAACGCTTTCAACCCTTAACGAGAAGCCTGCCTGTTTGTTATATACACACGAATGCAAATCGAGTAAACAGGTGTTAGTTAAATATTTAGAGAGCTAATGAAATTTCGCCGCCTTCATTAACGTTTTAGGCGTTTTAAAGAACGTTTTTCCGCAATTAAAACCTGAGCTTTGTATGCAATGATTTGCTAGAAATATAATACAAAAATTGAAGCTGAATATTTAAAATGAAATGGTTTTGAAAAATGCATTTTTAGATCCGGTTATTAATCGAGTAACACACGCGGCAGTAAAACAGCCCTCTCGTGTAAAATATACATTATACGAGTAGGGGATGAATGGCTCGGCAACTTTCCGCAAAAACATTATTACACCAGTGAAAATTGTGGAAACTTATGTACGGACGAGTTTAATGTATAATTGTTGTAAATGATATCGCCGTCAATTACGCGAGCCCTTTTGTACGTGTTTCCATAATTATCATCTAGCATTGTTAATTATGCGAGTCAGTTCCGTGAAGGGTATCCATTCATTGTATTTTACATTGTATAAAGCCGAGTTGACGCGTTACACATTAAACTAAAAGATTTTAATAGTAATGTATGAAGGACGGTACATAATCACCAAGCCTTTATTATTTTAATTCCTTACTTGTTTATTTTTCTACATTAATAATAATTAATTTATAAATTTGAGTGTAGCGTAACGAAAAAAAAGATCTATATATATATATATATATGAAAACAAGTATACTGTCCAAAGATACGAGTACAATAACACGGTTTACTATATATAGAATAAAATGCCGATTTAAAATGTTAAATAATATATATCATATGAGAGAGTGAAATATTAATGATGGGCATAAATAAGCACATATCTACTTTATATATATATACAGTATTTTATGCAGAATATTTTATTTTTTTTATTTAAAAAATCACAGCGAAATTATGAATATACTATATATGATTATTCTACATCATAAATTGTAAATATTTGTATATGAATATTAATATGTATTTTTATGAAGCAAAATCGACTTTCTTACTTGTGTAAAAAAAATGTTGAAGCAAACGTGTATTATTGATTTTTCTCGATTTTTTTCTAAAGAAAATTTTCGATATTCATAAAATCGATTGTTTTAATCTTATTATTTTATTTATGACAGATTTAATCTTATTATTTTATCATAAAATAACTGTGTTTGAACAATGCATAAAATCAATAAAAATCAAAGCTATTTTATTCTATCTTAAATAGCAATAATTAAAAGCGATTTATTAAATAAATATATCATGTAACATAATTTATACTAGACATTTATTTTACAATTTAGTTATAAATAATAAATATTATCATACCTGTTTGAAGCTGGCATTAATTAATATACTAATTATTTTATTATCTTATTTGTTTTATATAATCTAGCACATAGATTATAACGTATTTTTTTATTTTTATTCATAAAACTAAATTTTAATTAATATGTATCCTAATAATAAGGTGACCGGATTTATTGTACATATGAAAATTCTGAAAAAAATTTGAACATAGGTTTGAATATCAAATATATTTTACTTTTACTTCCAACTGCTTTGTAATTTTTCTATTGTGTAATTATAGGTGTGTATGTATAACATACCAATGTAAATTACTGATATAATTGTAAAATATTTTTAAAATTAAAATTACATTAACAACTGTTATATAATATATGGAATATTATTTTTTTATACATATTGATATATTTTTAAATATACGTATTTGTATGTATTGATCATCTATGATTTGAAATTTTCGCTGTGCGCAATTTTCGTTTGCATAATAATCACTGAACCGCGTAATACAGATCATGAACCCAACAGTAAAAGCTACTTTTAAGCGGTATTATATATAAATATAATACCAAGACAATTGACAATCAACTATATTAAACGATTTTTGTTAAAAATATAATATATAAAAAATAAATAATTATCAATGGAGATTTGCGGGATGTAAGAGTCAACAATGAAAGTTTTCTAAAAAAATATGTTCATAAATAACGAATAATTTTATTACAACAAAAGTACTAAAAATGTATCATTTTTAATTATTCGTATATCGAATTCGTAAATTTATGAAGAATAAAAAAAAATACAGTAAGAATAATGCATATAGATTCATACACACAGGTCCCTCGAGAGTGTACCCGAGCCTTGGGAAAACAATGATTCCGGGCCTCATGACAAAAATGGCATTTCATATATTTTTTACCATCGTAATATAATTTCTTGAATAAATAATGATAGGTACGAGCTAATGCTATACATAAATATAAAAATTTGCCACCATTGCGACATATTTTCTGAAATCATTCATTAAAAATTATTAAAAAAATCTACTTGTCATTACAAGTACTTTTCAAAACGATGCTCTACATAACTATGAAAGTTAATTTACTAATAGTTATAAAATAAGAAAACGATTTTAATACTTCACATATATTCTAAAAAGATATAGTAAATAGAGAGGCAATATTACTCGCAAAAAATGATGCTCACCTACAAAAATAAAAGCGACCACTCAAAACACTTTCTCTTATATTAGACTGTAAAATAAAATAGAATAGTCTTTAATATACTATAACGATTTATATAACTCAAAACAAGTATATAAAAAATTATAAATTGTTTTTTTTTTAACTGATATTCAACGAAATTAAAATTAAAAAAAGTAAAATCAAAGCATTCGGTCAATGTGATTTTAATTTGTGATCAGCAGATGCAATTTATATTATAACATTTATGCTATAGCACATGATCAAGATATGATACAAATTTCATAGCTAGTCGAAACGCCATATTTTAGATTTTCTTAAGTATTTTTAATCAGAACCGTAAGAATCATTATCAATTAAGAAAATGACGACGAAACGGTAGTTACACGACTCAAGAATAATTGTATAGATACTATTTAGTATATAAATAGTATACAATGTATACTCTATATATATACATATATAAATTAATAAGTTCCGAGATTCAGTGATTGCAATTTTGTCTCAAAGTTGGATTTCCTACTCATTACCTTTGTCAAATGATTATTTTACAATAAATAAATAAAACACAAAATGAAGATTTGAGAAAATAAAAAACTGATAAGAAACTCATTGTGAAGACTTTGACAATCAACAATATAATTCATGAATAGAGAAGGTATATTTCATGTACGAAGGGCAATCGAAAAATACACGGCGTGTTAACTGAAATCTTTATCAAGAAAAAAAAAAGAAATGTTTTGTCCAACTATTTCTTAATAGGTTTATCTAGAAAACAATACGAAGCAATAAACAATTGTAAAATTATCATTTATAAAAAACTTTTCTATGTTTTTTACATTGCTTTATTTTCGTTCACATTTCAAGAAGTAATTATGAAAATGCGTCATAATTGATTGAGCGATATTAAAATTGTTTTTATAAACACAAAAAGACACTGTCAGTTTGTAACAATTAGGGATGATATTTACATATATAGGTATTATTCATAGGCTACTACTATTAAATTAAATAATAATAGACTATTTTAAGAAAACAGCTTTAAAAAACATGGTATTTAATAGAATTTTTTTTAAATAAAGTCAACGATATCTAATGACATTAAAGCAAAAAACTAAAAAAAATATGTTATTTTTTCAATTGAATCATTGTTTACAAAAATACCTAAAAACTTTGAAATAATAAAATGATTAAACTTAATAATACATATGTGCTACACAAAAAAAAAGTAAAATTAGCTGTATAACTTTATAACACCATATGTAAAAAATATTTATTTTTAAGTACTAATTAAGCTCTATTTTCTGTTAAATAATTTTTAAGTGTTTAATTATAATTTCGTATTAGAATATTAATTTGAAAGTTACACAAAATTTTATCAAAATTTAGATTAAATTTTCCACCTTAAATGCAGCCAAACTTCTGAAATATGTGCATATGACATTGTATGTAAATTGACCTCTTAATGAGCGATTCGAGGGGATTACCCTTCGTTTAACATTTAGGAACCATTATTATTAAAGTGTTACGCGGCGCGAAGGGGCGAAATTTAATCCCTTCGCGTGAACTATGGTTTGACTTTATATCATATCTGAAGGTAGCTCGAGTGGAAATAAGCTTTTTAAGGGATGTCGCTTGTCTGCGTTAATACTAGCTTTATTATATTCTGAAATATTTTCAATGAAACGCACATCTTGTGAATAATGAAACGTGTTTAAAACCTAATATTTTTTTTAACAACTATAGATTAGGTCTGGATATTAAATCATATCCGAAGCTGATAACCCTTTACTAAAATTTTCCGTCAACCGACAGGTGGCAGGGAAACTTAAATTAGATTCCGACCAGTAGATAGCGCTGTCTGTGCAACATATATACTATACGTGTACATTTGTATAATTGCCAACTAGCTTTTCGGTTAAGATTGTTCCTGAGGGGCAAACTCTTGGGGCATAAACACGAATGTTATTACGATGATTGCCCGGAGCGTCTCGTTTTGACTTGTCGTACTTGCCAGACGCTTAAATATTAATTTTATGTGTCCAACTATGTTGCAACTCCGCCATATTGCAAATGATATTACAAAGTTGAATTTTATCATGATTCAGATATATAAACCGTATGACTTAGTACTATACTATATTTACATTTCATTGCACGTATGGAAAATCTAGGATTGATAAGCGGGGAGATCGTAAAACGTGTGCCACCCCGGAAGGCTTTTTTATCTGTATGCCATAAAATGGTTTATGTTAAATCTGGACTTATACGTGCAATATAAATGGTTTGTGTGTTTGGAACGTGGTTAGAATATAAATATTTGATTATTATTTTTTTGACTCGTATTATATGGAGACGTCTACCATCGAGCTTTTAAATTATTATTAATAAAAATTATATTAAATATATAATCCAATATCAAATAAACTGTCAACACTAGCATTTTATCGTGAAGGTATAATTCCAAACCAAACGACACGTTGCGTGTTTATTTTCCAAATAAAAAATACTACTATATCAAAGATTATATCTGAAACAGTGGGCGTTATAAATTAGTCTCAACTATCGCTTCGGTAAATTACCGGACAGATCTAATATTCGTTCTGACCGTTGTACATCTTCATTTATTACCGTGGAACAAGTAGTAAAACGTCGTAATGTATTAATACGCTTTATCCGATAAGACGATATCGGAAGATATAAGAGGGCAATAAAATTTTAATACGGAACCAGTTATCGTGTATAATTTATTGAGCCCTTATTGACTCGGAAAATTTAAGGTAGGCAAAAAAATTAAATTAATATTGCTAGTCGTTTGACTAGCTTTTTTATTATTTTAAAATTAAAAAAGTAGTTTATACACTATTCATAATATACAACATAAATACGCATACATATCAATGGCCTATTAAATCTAGTTTTTAAAATTAGACATTATAAACAGTTACTTATACATTACTTTAGATATTTAAAATATGTGGAAATGTGAAATCTAAAGTTTAGTTAAACAATTCATAGCAAAGGAATTGATATATGTTTTTATGTGGAGGAATGTTATAGAATTTGAGGGTGCTCTCTGGGATTTTCAATTGAAATAATTAAACTCGTTATCAGCGAACGGAAATGACGTGACCAAAGTCATAAATCCATGGTTGCATTTCCGGACACCCTTCGGCCCGAAATTCGAAACTGACCGGAAACCCCGTATGGCCATCGGACCGCAATACGGCCGGCCCTTTTAGGAAACGTCGAGTACTTAAAGATAAAAATTTTCACATTTTTCACGGGAAAATCCTACTTGATATATGTGTGTATTCGCTTTTAATAAATTACTCGAAATACGTTTTAGAATAAATTAAAACTTAAAAATAAGTAAACTATAAACATATATTTATAAGAAAAATCGCTATTTTATATTTAATAGTTTTTTTAGCAATGCAAAGTTCTTCGTAACTGACAAACTATATAATCGATGGCTTGAAATGTTAATTACTCTACTCCATAACTGTCACCTTAACAGAAAGAGAAACAAATATGTGGTTTACTTTAACTTATTGATCTAGAACAGTGAAGTTATTTTTAACACACAGTAACAATGAGTTGTAAAATTTTATTGAGACGCCTATTTATGATTACTTGCTATTTTGGAGATGCGAGATTATCATAACATGTGTATAATAATTGTGGGAACAAGGTGGCATTTTAGTTAAAAGTGAAGTAAACCATTTATACTAAAGGTCATTGATATTTAATAAAAAATGATTATATCATAACTCTCGTTGGTATAATTTATTAGCATAATTGTGTATTAAGCTTTCTAATTGACGACAACAATATTAAATAAATATTTTCTAATAGTGCCATTTAAAATCATGATAAGAGTTTGTCTAAAAATACATTAGATAAGCAGAATCGCACAATAGCCACGTAGACTTTCAAAAGCCAGTAATTACCGCAAATAGCCATGAACTCCCACAAAAACTCTATCAACCATTTTCTAAATAAATTTCAAAAAACACTAATGACCTTGCATCGAATAAGCACTATCTTTTGTAATTATCAGACATAACCCAACTTGATGCCCAGAAAAGATATGCAACAAAGTTTAAAGTGAAATTAGATCCTAGTGTGATTGGTCCTCAATTTACCTTATCTTCTATTCGTCCAAACTTCCTCAAAAAACATCATAAAATGTGACACACACAAATCACGAATCACTACAACACTCGATACCTAATTTTTTCTGAAAACATTTTGATAAATTATATATTGTATAAAATAAACTAGCCGGCTGCAAAAGTCACTTGACTATACCTACAATCCTGAAAATTATTTTTATTTATTCCGAAAAAAAAGAAACAAAACTATAAAATGCTTGATGCTCCCATTTGCTAACGTTAGTATTACACTAGGTTGCTATCAAACAATTAACATCAGAATCAGTTGATGCTGAACGTTTGGAAGTACCTTAACACTTTTGATTTTGATTTTGCTACTTTGCCAAGAATAGTGGATCGGACGTCATTACTTAAAAAATATATATTCGCTTTAGAAAAAACCCCAGTTTTTATTGTGTAACTCGTCAATATTTAGGTTGGTAAAAGTTAACCGCTTTGCAGGCTTTGAGTCGTCCATACAGGCTAGATTTTTAGCTCATATGCAGATATGTATTGTAATATATTCATGTATTCAATCTCTTGATAAAAATCGTTCTTCTATTGACGCTGGCAATTACCCGCGTAAATAAATAAAAAAAAATAGTAGGACTATTTGCCAAAAAATACCACGCAAGTTCAGTTAATACGTGTTAGGGTAGTAGGAATGAAAACTAGTAGAAGTAAATTTAGGTATTTGATCTAAAAGCTTAGATCGAACATAAGGAAAAAAATAACGAGAAATCAACAATAGCACCATCTGTATTATATAACTTTATTATTTTTATAAATTGTATAGAATAAGTACAGACAGACATCACATCTCACATATTGTCTGCATTTTGATATAACACTAAGTTTAAAAAATATAACTATCCTTACCGATATTACTATAGATTTTTAATATAAGAGGGCTGATCAAAATATATTATAATCAAATTTTGGTCAATAGGAGAGCGCAAAAGCAATTATCACTTCTCAGAAGGCAAAAATTCACGTCAAAAGCAACAAAATTGTGTCAGCGCCGTTGCAGTGGGAACGTTCGGTAACGAGCGTATAATAATAATTTACTAAATTTTGATACTAAGCTAAAATAAATTCAATATATGTATCACAACCAATCATAATATTTTTTTAAAATATATGTATGCAAAAGATACTTCAAGCTATAGATACAAATAACTAGAAAAAATGTTGCATAACGGTAACAAGCACTTATGCTATATTTGAAGTAATAATATCGATTTCTTAATATATTATTAAAGAAATTAAAGGCATTCGATTCACATTGTAATAAAATTATTACAGAGTTTGTTGAACTATTGTACATACTGTTTTTCATTCGCAAATCATATATTCATATAAAAAGTACATCATACATTCTTCAATTGGAAAGGATTTGCTGTGGTCCCGCGGCAAATCGTTAATAAGATCGGCATCATTAGTCTTTCGGATGCTGCAGCACGGCCGCGGCTTGTCATCTGTCATCATATCTCAGCGGAGACGTGTCGAGATAAACGCATTACACCACAACATGGCGATAATTCACCCCCTGAGTAGTTTCCGTCGGACTCGATGGCCATTTGTTGACTGTTAATTGCACAAGATGGGCGCTATGGTCCATTGTTAGCTATTAAGCATACAACTACCACGAGACGAAAGTATTAACATGGAGAATATTTTAATTTTATTTTCGGGAATGCTCACGAAACGTTTTTAACGGGCTGGGTATTATGCAAGGGATAAATAGGGGGAGTTGAGTGTTTGCAACACTTCGTCTATCCTTTCGGATGACGAGAGAAGCACTTCCTGTCAATCTCCCGCAGCTTCCTATTCCCGAGATATAGTGGTCTCCCTCCTAACTTATTGCCTTTACGGCCGTAATTCTATACTTGAACATACCACAAATATATAGTGTATACAGTACTATTACTTAGTAATGACAGTGAATAGTGCTAGATTTCAGGATAATATAAACAAATATTTTTTTAGTATCTTTTAAATCTGAAACATGCTTCAAATCTATTTTTAATTATTTCTATCTTGAAGACTCATTTATAAATTATTTTATTTTAGGTACAGACACGACGAAAAATACAATTTTATACAGCTCAAATTTATGTTTTTATAATAAGGAAGTATGAATTCAGATATTAATAAATATATTCTACCTTTGTACCGCAATAAAGAGATGGTAATTACAAGCGTAAGATTAAAAATCGCGGTGATTAAGAAAAGTTTTGCCTTTCAGTATTACAAAGAAGGGAACTCATTAGTCGTCTATATGTAAGTAAATACATATACGAGTATATATAAGGATGTAGTATATATTCGCAAGATTAACTATTCTCTTTGTAACGAAAATAGTTGAAACGGTCTATTCACGTCCTCCGCCTGTCTCATCGGATCGTCTCCCGTATTTACGTGATCTGAAAACGGGAATAGACCTTAGAGGCAGCAGTTTCACCTGTGCCTAACTTCGTTAGTCTGGCTAGCTGAGCATCGTCTGGCTCCTTTGGCTCGAAAATAAATCCTTTGCCTTTCAAGTGTCGTTAGATATCAAAATATGATCTAACGTGGCTGACGGACCGGCATAGCCTCCAAAGAAGTAATTTAAGGACGGCTATATTAACAAAAAAGGTTGTATCTTGGAACGAAACTCCATTAGTGTTGGGTTTCTTCATAATAGATAAAATATAAAACGAAAAATGCAAATAAAACATTTCAAAGTACAAGTTGGGTTGCAAGTCCGAAGTATAACTTGCGCCGAAACACGCAAACTCATTAAGACCCTTGGGTGTTTACTTAGAATTCGGTAGGAGGAAATTTACAAATTTTAATACATGTAAGGGCAAAATTTCACGAACGGTGTAATTTGTTAAGAACAATAACTGTTATTAATATACAGAGATAACAAGTTGGCTGTGCGGAGCGGCGAGTTCCATGAGCACGTCTATTCCTTTGGGAGTCTGGATTATAACGAGATCGAACGATGCTATGAAATTTCAAAATAGTGTGTGTGTACGTCCTATACAAGATTGATATATTTATAGTCAAGTATTGAAGGATAGTGATTGGTGTCACAAAAAATATATACGATGAAGACATCAAAGGCGGTCGGAGGAAAAAAAACACTTTCGACGACTATGGTCATTGGCCTTGCTAGTCGGTATTAAGTCAAACCGCAAAATTTAATTTACCTTCCCCTGTTGATACGTGACAAAATTATAAATAAGGCACTTTTGTCCCTCCCTTGTACGGAGGCGTCTACGCTCCCTTGTTCTATTATATACTATACAATACGCTGCGAATTTGCTTCGTTATCTCGTAATATTTTCCTTGTGTTATATTTTTACTGTAAAATGTTCTATGTTCATAATTTGGATGTTCCTAAGTATTTATTCAAATTGACATAATGAAATTAAAATTCAATATAAGAGGCTTAAGCATCATTGAGTAAATTTAAACAGTCAAAATTTGTCAATTGTATCAATATGTAAATATTTAGCCCAACAGATTAGTTAGCATCATTAAAATATAATTCAAGTTCAATGACTTATTTTATTTTAATATTTGCTCATATTAGTTATTGATAAATAGTGCAAATTAAATTTATTTATATCTGAGTTTTGAGTCGCAAGAATTTTGTAGATTTATGTATATTTATTTATTTTATTACATGAGAGTATTACAAAATTTACGTCAATGTTTCCCGCACAAAAAAAAAACAATACATATGTGGCAACAAAATAATTACAATAGCTATTAAAACATATTACGTATAATAATGGTTAAAACAATGAGTACATAATGATAAGAAATCAATACTATCTGTGCTAATTGGAGAGTAGCCCAATACCCCTTCTCTTGAATGCGGTACTTTAAACAATAGAAATGTAAGCGCTGGTAATTAAGTGGCACAAAAAAAAAACAAAGTTCATCCAAAATCATCGAATGGTGCTTGTTCATTACCCTAAGCTTAAGGAAGCGCTTTCCCAAGTACGCTGGTCGACGCGATTCAAGGGAATCATACCACAGCATACCTTGAAGGAATTTTGTGAAAAATAAAAATGAATAATATTTATATTCTTTCACGTACATATATCTAAAAAAAACCTTTTCTGAACCTTTTTTATCAGAAGAGTCTAAAGAGAATGCCAGTGTTACTATATAAAACATTTTTAATGAAACCGAATTAAACTTGGGAATGAAGTATTAAATATATACAAACTACATTATATCTAATTGAGTTGAATACAAAGCATGGCTCATCCGTATTGTACAGAAGATACTGAAAGATCGTCGTAATTTGTTTAGACATATACGTAAATACAATTAAACTGATGAATCACACGTTGCACGAAATGGCAACACCAACGCGCATTCGTTATACCCACTGCTCCCGACAGTCTCCCCCGCCTATTTTCAACAATGGCAACATTCCTGTTGCACATTATCGACGACGTGCGTTGGCCATAACAGCACAGCGGTCATCCATCTCAGTGCCGGGTAGCGTCGCTCGCATATTTCAGCGGCGGCCATTTTAATTTGCGCGCCCCGCGAAAAAAAGCGACCATCGACAACGGTGCAGCCGCCATATTGATGAGCCTCGACGCACCCATAGACAAGCCGACAAGAATTATCGCCCGGCGACCGAATGCGGCGAGACCGCTGGCTCTCTGTCGAATGCATTCAATTTATTTTTATGCGCGTTTACACGTGTAAATGGACTGAAAAAGGACAATCATTGCGAGTTAGGTCTTAATTTACCGTTATTAAATTTTGTTGAATAGCGCTAATCGACCATGAATATAATTGATAATATTATAAATAAAAAAGGCAAAAAACGTTTTCCATGCCTTCCAATATTTTTGCAAATTAATAAAATGTATTATGTATGTACTTAAAGAGAAGCTTATCTTCATGACGGTTTTTTATTCAATTATATGACTAAAATTTACAATTTAAGTTGACTACCAAAGTCCGCTCTAAAGTTCGTTTTATTATAATATATCAGGTAGCTTAAACAAATAAAAGATACTATAATTTAAATGATTTTTTAAATAAACAAGTATTATAATAATTAAAATCTAGATTTAAAACTACGAACAAACTTTAATATGAAGTATAATTTTGGAAATGACATATTGCTTTTTTTTACCGTGATGTACACCAAGTATACATGCCATCTTATTATGTGAAAACCTTATATCTTCAGTATTTTTTACGATACATTCACAAATTAAATTAAATATATACAATATATAAATAATTAAAAAAAAAAAAAAATTTAATTAACCATTTTTACATATTTTTAATTGTATGTACACTGAGTGTACATCACCTTAGTACCATGTTTAAAATCCCTTTCAATGTGGTAGAAAGATTTATTAATATTTTTGTGAAGTAGGTTATGCTTAGTTTATTGAAATGCTTTATTTACAAGTTGATTATTTTATTTTAAAAAATAGACAAAAATTATATTTTTTTGTGTTTTTACGACAGGTATTTGTCGATGGCACCCGGTGATTTTTATCAAGTAAACAAATACCGATTTACCAACACAAGCTACATAGGGGTGCAAGTAATCATAAAAAACATACATGATTACATAACTAATTCTTTGTTTATTTTTTTTAAACCCTTCATTACGCATTTGGTAAAATTTACTACTATCGAGCATTTTTCTATTTCGGTTCTTTTAAAGCATCCTATTACCAACGTAGTGTATAAACTTCTTTCTTCATCTGAAAAATGATTTGATTATAGAACCATGCAATATCATATTCTTATAAATTATTATTACCATTTGTCGCAAATTCTTTTAATAAATCAATTAAGCGAATTAATTGTAGACCATCATTTATTAAATATCCAGATTTTTCAGCAATGCAATCCAATAAACACCCAAAATTTTCCAACATTTTTCCTGTTTTCACTGCTTGAATTACTTCTCCCAGATTTTTTTCAGATGAATTATGCTATATATTTAAATAAAATTCAATTTATGTATGTATTGCATGATTATTAAATACATTGTATGTACCTCAGTTTTACACTTATCAAATGAAGAATTTGAAACCTCGTAAAAGTATTTTAATAAATCCTTATTATTTTGGGTGTGACTATATTTTAAAGCCACTAGTAACAAAATCAAAAGAGTAATTTTATATACTATCATGATGTATTATTAAGCAAAATATTACAGTAATGAAAATATGTTTGAAAACTCGTCTATTTATATGCATATATGCAGTTTATAAAAAAGGTCGTTTATATTGTATAATGACAGGAACTTAACAATGATGATTTTCAATTAATTGAGCTGTTATTACCATTGATTTGTTTCTTTTAATGTTTTTTAAATCTATTTTTATTTACACATAGCAAAATCAAAGTCAGTGATGTTGTGAGGGCACAACATCACTAACTTAAGCACACACGCACCTTTATTTTATAACAATCATTCTCCTAACCTCTTTTAGTATTTCCAACTATTTGTTGTTTAAAATAATGACATAATTCTACACACTTAAATGTATATGATACAGTGAATATATATTTTCATTAGCATTTTGGTGAAATCATATCGGAAAACATTATCTCCGGTAGACTTATATTTCTACTAGTGAAAATATAATTTCACTGACTGATGCTAATGATTAATATTATATGCCGGTCAGAACTGTTCTTTGACAGTTCAGAGTAGTAACGTTATAAAAAATGCAATATTTTTAAAATAATAATTTTAAAACTAACTTTTGACCATTAATAATATTTTCTAATGGTGCAGTCTAGAAGTGAGCAACAAAACCTATTTTTCTAATGGTATTAATACAGTGATATAATTTCAATATTTTTTACGCGTATAAAATAATATATTTCTGATTTTGTTCTAAAAAGTATTATAGGAACATATAACTATAAGGACTGTTTTTAGAAATGTTTAACACAAAATGAAGAATACAGATAAAACATACTTTAAAATTAAGTATAAGCTGCTGGTGTATAACCATTATTTAGTTAAAAAAATAATATGAATAAATACTACACAAATACAAAGATTGTATCTACAACTAAACTATTTTTTGGTATGATTATATATTTTAAATTATGCTACCAAATAAAATCGTTATTCATGTTTTGTAAAGATTTTGGTCACTTAATTGCTTAAAACTTCTAATTTCCGTCAGCGTATATTGTAAGTATTTTTTTAAAAGTAATGTAGTTAGTTTATTAAAAAAAAATAACCTGTCCAAGAAAACTACATTGTGGAACACCAGCTGATATAATATATAGGTTAAGCCGCCGTGACAAATCATTTCGAATGCTTTTTATATGTCTAACAATAATCATCCTGTAGATTTTTCATATAAAAATTATCAGAAATATGCACAGTAAGCTTGATGGTTGGCAAGTCGTTGAATGTATTTCATAAAAACCAGTTTTTTTATAATTTCATAACCAAGAGATTATTTTAAATGCGACAATGTTATTTTTGCAAATATTTTACTAAGCGAAGACTTATGGGACAATAATTGCTTGGAATGCTGTCTTCTTTCCTAGGTTTTAATTGGATGAATTTCGACTTTTTTTCAGATCGTGAAAAAGTATCTACTAAATGATTAGCACGCATTAAATATTAAAGATAAACAGAAAAAAAAACAACTAAAGGAAGGTTTTTTAAATAAAATGTTACATAATCTATCTACAATAGAATCTAAATATATCTGGTATATTGTCAAATTATCTATCATCGATTTTTTAATTTAAAAATCACTTTTTACGAGTAAATACAATTTTGCGTCTACCTATTGGACGTCAAAAAATTGGTCAGCATCTTACTCTATTCTAGATTAGTATTTCGGAATGAATTCTTATACTAAATGCACAGATTGAGTTTTCTGAATGTATTAAAATTATGAACTGAGATTGTCCTTTTTATATACAATAATATGTCAAAAAATATTGTATTATATGTAGGTATGCTTATCTCAGTAGAGCTTTTCAATTTAAATTTATTAAAAATACTCTTCAATAGAAAAATTTAACGAATTTGAAGCTCAATATTTTTTTTCTCATGCGCTAAAATATATAATATAAAACGCATTTAAAAAAATATTTTATAAAACTATAAGGACTTTAACCACCTGCAGTATTAATTTACTAGTCATTCTAAGTACTATTTAAAAATAAAAAATATAAAAGAGAACCATTTCGTCTCAAAAGTAAGACCTAACAATGGAAAGGAGATCTTGGGACTAAACAAGTGTGTAAATAATTACTAATATTTCACGTACCACCTATTAGCACATTTGTGACGAGATATTAATCCCTCTTAAGTACCCATTGGTACAGTAAAAAAGTACTCTTTGTTTGGAAAGGATGCGCGATAAACAATGTGTTCTATCTTACGCTAAAAACTATTGTTATTTTCACCTCTATGTTAATGATAGCCGAAAGTGGCAGTCTGAACGTTTTCTGAGGTATAAGAACATTTCTTGGATGTGTCCAATAAAAAATAATATGTATATTGTATTCGATTAATAGATATTTGTATTTTTTATAAGTTAATCAATATTACCGCTAAATCACTGGCAATGTAATTTAGTTCTTTACAAAACTTGTTTTAGAATAAAAAAGCTTTTTACATTTCCTTTAATAAATTAAAAATTCATATAGTAAATATTATTTTATAATAATTTTTAAGTCTAGATGGTGAATATATCTTTTTAAAATTAAATTTATGTATATTTCTTTAAAAGTAGTATACTTTCGATGATGTTCGTCCCTTTACAAATCTAGTTTTAACGTCTTCGGCTGTTGTTATTATTACATTTTCCATGTACGGATCAGAATGCGTGTAATCTTAGATAATGGCACGACTCTAGTCTTCTGCTTAATAGGGATAACGAGGACATATGGTATGGCATTAATCTGGAGGTATGACGCTAGCCCCGTCACAATAATCTCCAGAGATCACGTCGAGTTAATCACTGTCTAGGATATGAAAGGATTACCTAGCTTGCCGGTGGGATTGTGTACAAGGATTTCGTGAGAGATTGACCGTGAAATTAGTCCGAGATTATACTATAGCTAATTAAATTTATTCAATGAAATTAAATAATATTATTTCGCATTGTTGTGCTATAATATTATATTTTATGGCTTACGTTCAGCCAAACCGTAAATTACGCCTGGCACGTTTCTGGTAATAATCATGGTGCATATATGCAAATGGAACAGTATTCAAATAAGGGTTGTATGATGAAAACCGCCCTTAGTTAACAGGTGAGAGCAAATAAAACACATTCAGACATTTATTAATTTGGTTAAATGAAATACAGGGAGTATTATTTCAACACGTGTACTTCTGCAGCACGATAGATTAAACATGAAAATAGTTTTACTAATAATAAAATTTGGTATATATTATAATAACCGATTTTTTCCATAAATTTATCATGTCTATATTTGACTATTATATTATTAATAATGATTAATAAGTGTACTTTTTTAAATCTAAAGAATAAAATAAGAATCTTTAATATTATTCTTAACATGCTGACATATTCTAGTTATCGATAAAATATATTAATTTTTTTTCAATATAAATATGTAAAATTTTAAAAAATGTTTTCTAGTTTATGATATACTATTAATAAAAACAATTGTTATACTTAAATGTACAATACTATTATAGTTGAAGCATAGTTAAAATAAATAAGTAATATGTATGTAATTTACATTTAAAAATAGGACTTACAAATCTAGTAAATAAAGTATTGTTTGATTCTTAATTGGTTATTATTATAACTAATTTTACTAAATAGCAAATTGTGTATCTTCAATATTTTGTATATATTTATGTATAAAATTTAGTTTTACACATTATGATAATTTTATATATCCCTATGTATATAAACATTTGTGATAAAAATGTAAAATTAAATTAGATACGTATTAATGTAATATAAATACATTAAATAGAACAACACTTTTTTTTAAATATAAATCAATTGTGAAATTAAAATAAAACAAACGAATAATAAAGTGTTTATTATATATTTGATATACGTGTTCTTATTATTAAAATTGTATACAAATAGTGATATTCTGTTGAGTAACACTAATCAAAATTTAACATTGATATGTTTTTAAATAACTATGACAGAAGAAGTAGTATTTTTCCTTCGAATTGACACATATCATTTTTAATTGATATTTGTTGTTGGTGATGAAATAAATACACACGTATCTTAAATAATTTAGTGCAAATTGTGTTTAACCAGTTTCGATGCAATTTTATCGGGAGAGCTAATATATTTTATACTATATATTTCACGAAAATAATGCGTAGTTCGTGTCTCTGTTCCATTACTAAAATAAATTTTAAACCCCATAACCACAATAAAAACGCGAGAAGCTTAAACATAACATTTTATGTCTGATATAAAAAAATGTAGATTTTCTTTTCTTGTTGGTTTCTTCAGAATATTTACGGGGTGTTTTTACGACAGGTATTTGTCGATGGCACCAGGTGCTGTCTGTTCTTTAAGCAAATACCGATTTACCAACCCTTCGTAGATTTTTATTTGCTCAAGACACAAGTGACATGGGGGTGCAAGTGTTCATAAAAAAATATACATGATTACATAACTAACTCTTAAGCAATAAATTATATTTTTTTTTAAGTCTTTCATTATACATTGTGCAAAATTTAGTGTCGTCGAGCATTTATCTTTATTGGAACTTTTATAGCATTCCATTACCAACGCACAGATGTATCCTTTTTCCTTATCTAAAATTATTAATTTAAATGTAAAACCAGGTTACGTTATATTCTGATAAATTAGAATTACCATTCACTGCAAAAGCGGCTGATATATCACACACACGATTTGGCTGAAGTTCATCGTCTATTAAATATCCAGATTTTTCAGCAATGCAATCCAATAAACATCCAAAATTTGCAATTTTTTTTCCTGACTTTACTGCTTTAATTACTTCCCCGATATTTTTTTCGGATAAATGTATCTAAGTTAATCGAAAAATGTGTATTTACTACATAATTATAAAAAAACATCGTACGTACCTCGGTTTTACACAGGTCAAAAGAAGTATTTAAAATTCCGTAAGCGTTTTTTAAAATATCTTTATCAATTTGGCTGTGACTATATTTGATACCCACTAGTATAAAAATTAAAAGAGAACCTTTAGATATCATCGTGATATACTACTAATCAAAGTATTCCAGTAATGGCAATCCATTTGTAAAATTATCTATTTATATGCATACATACAGTTTATAAAAAAGGTAGTTTATATCGAATGACAGGAACTTAACAATGATGATTTTCAATTAATTGAGCTGTTTTTATGATTGATGTGTTTCTTTTTTGCGTTTTTTAAATATATTTTTATATATACATATATGTACATACATAGATATTATATAAATTGTAGGCAGCCGAAGAATTTAGATAGTTTATCTGCGGCGCTCGGTTGGGGGCCGTTCATTCATTTTTTACGTGAACTGAATAAAAGAAAAGTGGGAAAACGAAAAAATGGAAATGGAACGGCATTCCCAACAATGGAATGGAAAATGCATTTATTATCTACCACGGTTGTATTTCTCTATATATTGTACCAATACACAATATACATATTGTACGTATGGTGAGCAAAAAAATAATATAATAATAATTTTAAGCTGAAAATTGTTAGATAATAAAATAAAATACGTGAAAAATCTTATTATTTTTAATACTATTATAATATTTTTATAATGTACAATCTCGTAGGCGACCACTAAATTTTTTTTTACTGTGAAATAATTTGAAGATGATTTTTAATCTGAGCATGGACTATCGTAATAATTTTTTATAAACGTTTATTACAAAATTAAGAATAAAGATAAAAATGATGTCTTAAATACAAGCTTCTGGTCTATAGCCATGTTCTATTTTAAGAGAGGAATTTAAAAAAAATATCAATAGTAATAACAAGATAAGGTAAATAAAGAAAAAATACATAATAATGAGATTAAAATACGGAAATAAACTATTTACTGAACTCTTTTTACCGCGTGAGTTAAAATTGAAATTAAGTATAAGTCAGTGTTTTATTTAGTTAAAAACAGGAAAAATTGATGAAAAAATGTTATAAGTCAGTGTTTTTTTTAGTCAAAAACAGGAAAAATTGATGAGAAATAAAGTAAAATACATAAAAATTAAATAAAAAGACATAAAATGACTATTTACTTAACTGGTTACCTGAATCTAAAAGGAAATAAATCATATCTGCGTGTTTATCCATTTTGTGTTTTTATCTAAATTTAAATTGAATATTTTCATAGTAACCGATTCAAGAGATTAGCTTTTTAATATAGTATTGCGTAATATTTTAATAGTATTATTGCATATGATTATACTAAAGACAGTATTTAAAAAAAAATCGTTAGTACCTATATAACGAAAAAGGAAACAATCCTGCAGAACTCAAGCAGAAATTTCAAGCAAAATCAAGGGTTAACGAGAGGAAACTCAGATTTCAAGAAACTGCAGTATTAATTTAAAGATCATTTTAATGACTATTTCGAAAAAATCTAAAACATCTTGTCTTGAAAGTAAGTCCTAACAATGGAAAAGAGACATCGGATCTAAGCAATTGCGTTAATAAACTTCCAATTAGCACATTGGTTCTGAGATGTTTATTACTCATAAGCACCCACCGTAAAAACTAATCTTTGTTTGGAAAGGATACGCAAAATGATTTTTATTTTTATTTTTTGTTTACGATCGCTAAAAGTAGCCATCTGAACGTTTTACTTTTGGGGTATAAGTACATTTCGTGGGTGAGTTCAAGAAATGTGTGCGTGTCCAAAAAAATGAATCTGTCTATTTTTTAATACGCAAATTATTGAATATTTTTATTGTTTTATATTATTTCTAGCATTTTATGCTATTTTTTTAAAAAAATCGATGCAGTAAATACTGAATAAAAATGTATTAAACAAAATTCTCTTTATTATCATTATTTATGTGTGCGCTATTTATACTTTTTCATAATTAAATTATACCCAAGAAAAATTACTACAATTTATAGTAAAACAGAAAACGCATTATAAAAATATTACCCTTTAAAATGAAAATATTTCTTTATTTTTATTTCTTTTCTTACAATAAAAAATGTTTTCATGTCCATGTTTCGTATTTTTTAAAATGATTAAAAATATTATTCGACATATTTTTTGCTGATTAAAATTAAAAATAGTATGCATTTTTTTTTTAAAAAGTAAGAATAATTTTTACTAATGCCAAGAACTTTTTATATTTAATACAAATTAGATTAGTGATTCTTAAATTATTATTATTATTTTTAAATGAATAAGATTAAATTGTATTTATATATCTTAAAATACGCGACATTTTGTCACAAAGACAAAATTACATAATTATAATAATAAATAAGTTATTGTTAATTAACATTTGTTTTGACGAAAATTTCCCAAATATTTTTGGCTTTTCGTGTTTCTTAATGTATGGTTTTTTCAACTTGAATATATGATATTTTTGGTACAAAAGTAGCTATATTTTATTTTTATTTTATTTTTTAGATTAAATTAAGACCATCGTGGCCTAACAGGTTACCCCAATGAGCCACGATGGTCGAAGAATTTTTACTTTTAACTTTAATTACTTTTTATTATTATCATTACTATGAATTATTTCCAAAATTCAAACTTGATTACAATATGTTTTAGCATAGCAAATATTTAATAATCTGACTCATAATAAAATCATATGCATATTAAATCTTAAAATTTTAAAGATTTATATAATTTTTATACAAAAATATGTTATTCTATAAAATTTTATTTAAAAAAAATATTGATTAGCTCTGACAAAACATTTTAAATATTTTATTGTATTTTTGTTATAGATTATGAGACACAATAAAAATCGCACTAAATAAAAGGAATAGGGCTTCAGCAAAATTTACGTTTGATATTGTAAAATAATCATACACTTGCTTAAAAAACGAGAATTTAGTATATTTTTATAGTCAATAAACACATTAAAATCAATACAATTATTTCTGACATGTTATAACACACATACTCATATAAGGTGGTTACATTATTATCTCCAGAGCTTAAACAGGATCTTGACATAGTCGATCCATGTAATGGAGTGTGTGACTGGAATATATTACATTACCAATGCACATTTAATCCCTTTCTAATATGATTCAAACCACTCAGACAGTCTTAAAAATATTATAAATAAACAAAACTAACCTGGACACTGTACCAATCAAACTGTGAAAGGCAAACTTTATCTGCGGTCTAATGGGAGGCTCGCAAAAATTATGCAAATAGTCCATCGATACATAATTCGTTGGCGTTTGATAGGTCCTTCTAAAACTACCGTACAACTCCATGTTTATCCCAATTTTATCTTCTGTTCCAGTTGCGATGATTCACTCACTGATAATTTAATCAAACTCCCTTCAATTTCTACGACAAAACAGCCTTATTATTGAATTACAATAACGAAGTGTATCACTCAAAGTGTTTTCTCCACGCCCCTTGTTTGTCATCTTGGATGTGTCGATAATATTCGATATTTGATCGAATATGTAGATAATTATATTGAGTCCTAATTTTATTATTATTATTTTTGCACAGTTTCGATGTCAATGCTCACTCTGTTTGTATTGCGTTCACAGTGAGTCAGCATGCTTCTTTGTTGTTTATTTTTTGCACGAACACGTCACAGTCTTGCCGGCGCGTAATTAAAGGTTTTTCGGACGACTTTTTGTACTATTTCGATCAAAAACCGATCACGTTTTAAGTTAACCTGTCCAAAATGTCGGATAGTTTCGCCGCCGGACGCTTCGGTATCAGTATACAACCGAACGCGAACTGAGGGTTGTCACCCCTATGGCTAAATTCGTACCACCCTCGTGTGTAAGCAAATAATAATGAAGGGTGATTTTTAAATCGCTAAGCCGACGTTCAAACCAAAAATAAAATTAATAAAATCAATAAAAATCTGATATAAATTAATTATTAAAAATATAAACGGTAAAATACAGCAATTATTTTTTTGTAAATTTAATTTTATAAATAATTTATGTTTAAATATACTAATTAACATAATAAAGCAATAATTAACAAATCATATTATTTACAATTTAAAAATATATATTTTTTAAATTTAAAAGAGTTTGTAATCAGCCTATGGTTGTCACGTGCTCGCCATTAATAAAATACACATAAAATGATATGAATACAGTCAAGGCAATAGTTTTGCCAGTGATGCATTCATTTTTACTATAGTATTCACTACCAAAACAATCCGAGGGTTGTACGAGTGGTACGTGTCGGTGAATTAACCATTTGCAAATCAGATGTCGTTAACATTTTTTTACCTAAAATATTAATTCTTTATTTAAAATATTTTTATATACTTATAATATTATAGTGATATAAGTTTATATTAAATTTATTTTATTGCTTATGTAGTAGAATGTATCTTAAAATTGTTGACGACTACTGCTTAAAAGTGATATACGGTGGTTTGCCCCACCAGGACCTGATACGTCACCCCTCTTTTCGGCCAGACACCGCTATAGTAAAACGAAATCTCTACAAGGGTTGTTGCTCATGTATTATTATTAATTATTTTTTTCTCAGTGAATAAATATTTATTGAATGCAAAGAAATTTTGTAAGCGATTTATTTATGAAAGCCTTAATTAAAAAATTTTTATTTATAAATATTGTAAATGTATCGTATGTATATTATATGTTATAATAATAATATATTGATATTAGGAATATTGCTATATGATATAATGTAATTAATAATACAATTTGTATTCATCTTGTTTGGATAACCCTAATATACTTGTATGCGTATTATTATTTTGGACAAGGAGTAGACAATAAAGAGGGGGCTGAAGGCCACACACTGACATAACTAACACATAGAAAGTTCTTGACAATATATTTCCAATAAATAATATTGTAAACATATATTTTATTATTAAATAGTCGAAAAACATTCTTATATATGTGCATTTTTTATAGTGTAATGCTATAAAAGCAAAAATGTATTAAATAATCTTAATATTAATATTATTTAATTCAGAAAAATAAAAACAACCAAATGTATTGTTAAAAAATCGAGCAATAAAATTAAAATTATATGACTATTGTCATTACAATGCTGATTTAATCGATTGCTTTCTAATATTGTTTTGTCAAAATAACACAATCTAATCAAGTCTCTTTTATTCTCAGACATACAAAATAGTACATTGGTTACAACATACAATGTTTTAAATTTAAATATAGATGAAGATATAAATATTAAATATATGTACATATTTTTTTATATTTTGTAAAAATGTATGTAAGTAAATGTGATTTTTTATATATCATGCATATTACAATGTACTTATTTACCACCTATAAAATGAAGCTTAAGAATACGTTTTGATTCACGAATTTATCATAACATTCTTGCATTATTATTCCTGTTTTTATGGGGGCTACAGCCACATGCACAATTAATTTAGAGGTCATTCTAACGACCATTTGAACGAAAGAAAAAATCAAGTCAAAAACAACAGTGGAAAGAGAGATCTCGGGACTAAGAAATTGCATTAATAATTGGAACATCTTTAATCCTCCATACGTACCAAAAAAATACTATTTGTGTGGACATGTGTAGTCAAGGCGATTGATTTCTTAAGCAGTTTCTTTTTTCGTACAAATAAATGGAACACTAAACAAACCTCGGATTAGTTCAACAATGCCATTTTAAATACATACTAAGCACGCCGCTCTGCGAGAAAACTTTGTCACGTAATATCGAATCTATCGAAAACATCTGTTTTGCGAATTTAATAAAACATCGCTTTTATTTTTACTAATATTGTATTTATACTTTTAAAATACCTATGATTTATCGAGTGACATTTATTACTATGTTACTTTACGATTATTTAATTTAATATAAGTCAATACAGTTATATAAAAATTTAAAACCCCACTCAACCCCTTTTACATTACCGGTAAATACATAAAGAAAGTTTCACACCTGCACATGCGAAGGTCGTTCTTTCAAGAACTCAATTGCCCAATACATTTTTATTTTATCAAATAATGAATATCTAAAAAAATGCGTTTCACCCTATTGAAACTCGTCTCAACGATGTGATTAAGGTTACACACATGGGTCTTTTCCGTACACCTAAGTAGCCATAATACTTATATATGTGTGCTTCTTAATCCGAAGCAATCCCCGACAGGCAGGTGGGCATAGAGGAACGATACCATAAAGGCACACGTTACATTCTCAACTTCTCGGCAGATACGAATCTTTCTAAAAGCACCTGCCTTCGGTAGTATGCAGAAAAACATCGGTGGCGTTTCCGCGCGAACGGCGTAATTCGCATAGACGTTGATAGATGGCGTCGTTCGGCCCGAAAACCGGCGAGATGCCAATGTGCAAAAGGTTAAAAATAATAACGTCAATCAAAAAGTTACTTTCTAAAAAATATATCTATCCAATACAACATGCTACCTTTCGTTTTTATTACAATGAAAATTAATTTATTTATATAACTACTGCTACAACTCTAAATGTATAAGCACAATATGTTGCATTAGGAATATAGCATATAATCGCAATGGTAGTATAGCTCACTAAAATATAAATTCTGCGATTAAAATTTAAATCAACAGATTATGTCATATTTGCAGGCTAAATATAAAGAAAATGTCATTCAAATGCGTGAATTGCACCCAGGCATTTCTATAAAATCACATCACTATATTTAAAAAATTATATACATCAAATTAAACCTAAATGTTTTATAAAATTACTTTATTTGAAACGCAGAGTGCTATTTTTAGAAATAATATTATGTTGAATACACAATTTTAAATTTATAGTTATATAATTTAATTAAATAATAAAATTCCATAATATAGAAATAAGTAAAAAATTTCAATGACCATATATTTAAAATACATTATGCTATAATTTTTGTAATATTATTTTATTCTATATATTTTAATGAAAGCACTGGTTCTACTAATTCGGTTCAACTCGACTTCATATTACTCTAAAAGCACGACTAATTCTGTTATTTGTATGAAAAAGTAAGAGATAATTTTAACATTAACAACATATATGGCAAAGTCTATGTTTGATAAAAAGGACTAATAAAAGTAGATGTTTCGCCTTCTTCCTTATAGAAGATTTTTTATATACGTGCTAACTTGACTAACTTTCATGGAAAGGCCGTTTTACCGAGGCTTCGAAGGACCAGCGAAACACAATTTTAACTAACTGCAAGATGCAAATTTTATAAGAAAGAGAAGAAAATTCGCGCTTAGATTTGTCCAAGTATATTGACCATAAAAAAGTTATGCTAAGCATTTTACATACAAACCAGAACACTAACAGATGATTATGCAAGAAAGATAAGTTATTTTTGTAGGAATAAAATATTAGTGACAACTCATTATTATCACCATTTACACCACAATTTTATTATAGCTAAAGAATTAAATGATAATTAGTTAAAGTTTCTTAATATGATATTTTGGAAAAAAATCATGAAGAAATTAGATAGTTAGTTAAATATCAGTAGTTAAAAAATAAGATTAATAATTTGGCTGAGAATCTCAAAATTTAGGATGGTATTGTAAATAATAAAAAATAACGAAATACAGGAATTTTACGCCAAAGTATGAGGAATATAAGTATATGAATCTTTTGCTTACTTAAATGTCAATCAAGTTATCATTTAATTTAGTCTCGTTACTACCGTTTTTGTAATTAAAATAACTGATTTGGATTTTTTTTTTAATTACATATACAATTTGTATATTCGCGTGGAAAAGTGCATGCTTTTGATTACCTCCAGATTCGGTTTTGAAAGTGCTTTTAAATTTGTTACCTAGTAAAAACTATTTGATTTGAAGAAACAGCGATACTGCTAGAGTATATGATAATATCACATAAAAACACGGTAACTCGATTGTCTTACACAACAGCGTTTAAAACAGAAAAGCACAATAATTATGCCAGAACTTAAATTGCACTAAAAATTTCAATATACTTAATGAAAAAGTGCAAATAATTTTACGACAATTAAAACAAAAGATGTAACGAAAACTTAGCAAAGCGTAGAGAAAGACACTTTTAAATAATTATAATATTATAAATTAATCCTAAAACATAATCTAAAAAAATGTAAGTTTGATATTTGTTGTAAAAATATTTTAATAAAATATAAAATTAAATATATATAATAATAATAACATATTTAATTGCTTTACAAACCGTATTACGCGTTTTAATTTAAGTTAACCGTTATTCAAAATGTACTTGTCATATTTGGCACTTTAAATGAAACAACCGTTGCTTACATCGGATTAGACACGAGTCAGTTTGAAAAGTTGACAAACTGGCTAAAGCGGCGAAAAAGTTGTCATTTCTTATGTCATTGATGACTAAATCTGGTGTACGACCTAACAGTAATTGACTGAATACTGCTAGTTAGTCTTATGGAACGCCCGAAGGATGGTCGTTAATCAAGAAAGTAGGTGTTAAATAATTAGCGTTAAATACACACTAATTTATGTACATATATGAAATTGTATGTATTTATAACTTACAAAGAATCATGTTGCCTCTGAGATATGTAGAATCATACCTGGAACAAAATAAAACATAATTTATAAAGAATCAAAGTGGTACCTATAAGAATAATAACATAAAAAAATATTTATATAAATTATACTACATACTAAAAAAATATTTCAGAACAGTAAGCAATAGGAAGTTACACGAGAGTTTCCATTTGTAATGCAATTTCCAGTGCAATTCCAAATATACTCTGGAGATCCTTTGATGCATTTTGAAAACGATACATATAATATTACCGGGGTGGTCAACTTTGAACTTTTTGCGCAAAACCAGGTGTACCCGAAATGTATTTAGGGTGTATCAAGGATGAAATTAAACTTTGGATGTAATATTTACAATAATAATTTAATAATATATTTTTTAAATCTAATAATATATTGATATTTATATTTTATTTTATTTTATAGATCGTAACTAAAATATGAAGCCTATTTGACTGATAATTGATTGCATTTGTGTGTCGAGATAAGCAACAATATATTTGTATAAATTGGAAGATTTTTGGACCAGCTTCTAGTATGCTATTAAATATAACTAAACACAACTAAATATAGCTACAGAGAGACTAGACTTTATCCCTCGTGGACGACTTGAGGCCTGCAAAGCGGTTAATAAGTCTGAATGTAAGAGGAGTTGCGTAGGTTAGCTAACTGGTACTGTGTAGCACAATATATAACTGCCTTGAACTATAGCGTCAGAACATGTGTTATATTTATAAAAATATATTAATATTTGTTTAAAAAAAAAAGATTTACATTATAACCTGTTTTACATAGATGGATCAATAAGTCATATACATATATAAAATCATAATGTTATTGCTAAGATTATATACATTAAAATTTGATTCCGCGTAGTTAACTATACTATGTTTGATCTGAACAATAGAAGCCTCTGTATAAAAATGTTTTCTTATTAATTTTGGGCGCCTGACCTTTCACATACATACACCTAGTAACAATGTGCAATCATGCGGACACAATTAAACTTTCGCCTCGGCCATCTTTCAACAAATTTCGCTCAGCATTGTTCTCCCCGAACGAACGACAGAAGATTCGCGAACGGAATGCAACGGTCACTGGTAGGGTTGACAGTACACAAAATAAATATGTCGATGACCCTAAAATGGTAGCAGGAGTCCGAGTGCAGTTCTGATGGCATCCTGTTTGTGAACAAGAACGAGTCAGTGTAAACACGAAGACATGTGCCGAGCATTCATGGTACCGAAATAAACTTTACGACTCTACGAGCGCTGGCAACACCGCTGATATTTTCACGATTTAACAATTCCAAATGAGGAAACGTTTACCTAAACAGAGCTTTCAAAGTCTATGCTGTGTTTGTATTCACATGACGATGTTGCTCAAAATGATATTTTATAAATAAGTAACTGTATTAGTAGTTTCTATTACAATTTAAATGAAAGCCACAAACCATATTTTCATATATCTTTACGCGGGTGGATTGAAAAATGCCTTTTTTGTAAATATTGGCCCACATACACAGAGGTCAATAACCTATTTAGCTTATTTATTTTGCTTAACATATAAATTCAATTATATACAACGCGTGCGAAATTGTGAATAAAAGCGATAAACATAGCATTTACAAAACCAAGTAATGAGTGCATGTGTATAAGTGAAAGTTCCATGACCGTGTACGTGCAATTTAGTTAGGACAATATGGGTATTTTTATATTGAAACTGCTCTTGTTTATAACCAACAATTAATTTTACTCTATCAATTTATGTATTTAAACATTATATTCACTCATTGGCGTACAGAAGTTTTCCGTTTTACACTATACTAATCTATTAGTAATGAGTTTCATTAAGATAACCAGACCAGTTCGAAAGCCTTAGTCCTCTTCAGCCGTCTTTTCAATTTGTTTACATTGAGGAGTTTACTGCCTCGATGTTGACGTGCTGTTGGAGCATAGCTTTATGTTTAGCAGCAAAACGTTGTATAGTACTGGCGTATGTATGTCTCTATTGCGAACATACCATGGAGCATTCACAATGTTTCGTAGCATTTTATTTTTAAACATTTTAATCATTTTAACATGGCACTGTTCGGCACATCTTCAGAGTTGTATATGTAGAATCAAACCGTTTCAGGATTTGGTTTTATATTTTGATTTTATTGTATTTTGATAGTATGGAGTTTCTTCCCATAAGCCAATATAGCTTTCTATATTTTTTTTCAAGTTCTTCTATTCTATTTTGATATGTTCCTTTCACCGCAGTTTGATGTCCAAAGTCATATCAAGTTATTTAGCTGTATTTACAAATGCGATTGTATTGCCGCGTATGGAAATTTGCAATTTATTATTTATATTTTTATTTGTGATTTTAATTCATTCAACTTTATTTTCAATTTTTTGCTTAAATTGGTGATCCTATCAGCGGCTTGTTGAAGTTTTTCGGTAGTATTTGATAATCCTTTCTCTATATCATCCGCGAACGTTTCAATTGTGACATTCTCTATTTGTGGCACACCATACGTGTACAACAAATATAGTATCGGCAATAGGACACTTCCTTGTGGGACTCCAGCTCTTATTTATTTTAATTCAGAATATTCGATATTTTGCTTAATTCTGAATAATTTGTTGGAAATGTACGATTCAAGTAATTCTACATATTACTTTGGTAGTATACTGTTTTTGAAAAAAATAAAATATAATAAAAAATAAAAAAAATATAAAATATAACAGGCTTAATTGATAATAAAGCAAATAAACAAGGAAAAAAACTTATTTATCAACATATTGGTTCCACAACCCGATACCAACATCAAACTCTCAAACAATGATAAAGAGGATAGGTATAATTTTTCTGAGAAAATACTATGGGAAAAAATGCCCTGCAATATTCATCGACGGAGTTTAAAATATTTCTCCTTGAAAAGAATTTCAAAAAGAGAGTATTACATCAAAAAAAAAATAGAAAACAAATCGAGGTTTAAATAACTAACTCATCCCTGTTTTGGAAGCTTTGAAGGATAAGAAAACCCAATACTACACATATAAAGTAAATCAAAATAAAAGCTTCAGAGTTGAACTAAAAACACCTACTCAACAAACGAAATCTATGAATAAATCGAAAAATATAGACACAAAATAACTTGAGTTGCAAATCTTAAAGACTCTAAATCAAAACTAAATCTTCCAATGTTTTTAATTGATAAAGAGTAAAATGTTAATACCAAAGAAATTTATAAAATACTAAATACAATAGTTAAAATAAAACAACCACATAAAAGTAAGATGAGGTGTCAGAACTTCAGACATACAAAAAATTACTGCTATAAGACCCCCAAATGCTTCACAAATAAAAATTGCTGTAACTGTGGTAAAACCATCAGGCTAATTCTAAAGGCTGCATAGTTTACAAATAACTTAATTAATTAAATAAAAATTACCTTCATTAAGAATGTAGGCAAAAAATATCGAGAAAAAAAAAACAAATAAAGTACCACTAAAAAATTTTCCTTTCCTCCTCTAAATAGGATAGACTACAGTAATGATAAAACTAAAGAAAGCGAAAATCTAACATAAATCAAAGGAACCGATAATACCAATAATCCAATAAAACACTTTAAAAATTAGTTTCTAACATAATGAGTAAAAAATTAAATAATGATCAAAATTACAAATATCGCCATATGGAACGCCAATGGATTAGTACAAAAAACACAAGAAGTAACAAAAGTTTAATGAACCATAACATTGACATAATGCTAATATCAGAAATTCATTTCATCTCAAAAAAATTATTTAATCCCTTACTACAACATTTATCATACTAAACATTAGGACGATTCTGCTAGTGGAAGAACAGCGGTCATAATAAAAAGCAAAATACAACAAAGATTTTCTTCAACCCATCAGTATCAACATTGAAGACAGCATAGGATCAATAACTTTTACAGACATATACAGCCCTCCTAAATATCAAATTAAACAGAAGCAATATACAGTGCTTTTCAAAACACTGGGCAACAGATCGTCGGATGCGATTTCAACGGCAAAAATTCTTGGTGAAGTTCCCAATCACAACCTCCTCTCCCCCCCTAAAAGCCGATAATTATATTTGTCGCTTTATGAAAATAACATAAAACAAATAACAACGTACTGACCTTCGGAACGCAGTAAAAAAAACTTATTTAATTGACTTCGATGTAGTAAAATGAATCCCAGTATTTTTTAAGGCTAAATCGAATCATGCTATTATAATTCTACTATTAAAATCTGAAAAACGCCAGAGGATATTACATCATTTAGATCAATAAGCTTACCACCGATAATGGTATAAAAATGGTAGAAAAATCGATTCCTAATCAGCAATTCGGATTTAGGAATCAAGCAAAACAAGTTCATAGACTTGCGAAATCCATTAACATGGGCATGGAGAAGAAAAATACTGCGATGCTGTGTTTTTGAATATTTGGCAAGCATTAAATGCTTGTCAAATATTTGATAAAAAAATATGTTTGCTGTAGTCACTGTGCGTCAATACAATTTTACTAACTATATAAATAGTTTCAAGAAAGTAGCAAATCAATAGTAAGTCCTTACTATATTTACGAAAATTGCCAACAATTTATATTTATGTAAGGTCAGAAATCATAAACAAAAAATCACTATAAACATATTATTACTTTATAATTGATAATGTTGATATTTTATAGTGTATGCGGCAGTGTTTTATCAATATTTGGTTAGACGTGTCAACAATATCAGATCGTATTAAACTGTGTACTTTTATAATATAGCTGTCGGTTAGGTTAGATCAGATGTTAGGTCATATGGGTTAACCTTTAGGTTCTGTTTCAATGAGTGATATATTAGTTTTTATTCTAATATAATGAAAATAAAAATATTTTATGTTTTTGATGATATTGTATAATAAAACAAGAGCATAAAATTATTATAAGACAAATATTTACATTGTTATGAACACTTTAACACATTTTTATAACGTATTTACTGCATTGCGCAGAAATTTTTACATAAATAAAGTCAAACTTGTCATAATAAAAATACTTATAAAAGATAACGAAAATTATTTATAATAAGAATCCCTGTAAAATTTTACATACATATGTTTCGTGTCTATTTGGCTAGCACTATTTCTTTATTATATATATTTTTTAATATTAGTAAAAAATATTTAGAATAAAATAAAGAGTAACAAAAATAAATATGTTGAGAGCCACTATTTGTGTAAATATAAATAATTATTAAGATATCATCGGTCATTTCAAGTTTAATATTGCTCTCGTACACTCCTGTTTTGAGCATAAACAACGTTAATTGCTTCTTATAAGAAACATGGTTTTGAAAAAAAGCAGTTATTTATTCCCGAATTTTATTTTCTTATTTGTATTTTGTACGATTATTTCCGTAGCAAGTTCGCGTGAGTAAAAATAAAATCACAAAAATAATACATTTTTTTAATATGTATAAATATTTCAGAAGAGAGTTGTGTTAATCCACGGAACGAAGCCGGTACTTGCATTTTGTATACACAATGTCCTGAACTTCTAAATATGATACAAAATCGATACAGAAAACCTGAAGAAACTAGGTATTTGTCTAGTTCTATTTGTGGTAATGAAAATTCGATAGTGAAAGTCTGTTGTAAAGGAAGCAATCAAAAATGCACCAACCCAAATGGCGTAGAAGGAGAATGTAAGTCGTTGAATGAATGTGCCAGCATTCAGCATTTGCTGACTAAGCCAATGGCAACGGAAGCAATGAACTACTTGAAAAAATCAGTTTGCGTAGGATTACAGTTCAATATATGTTGTACCAATGCACCACCAGTCATTAGTAGAATATCTACTGATACAAAAGTTGAACTGACGAATCCTCCGCATCCAGATATTGATAAACTTCTTCCAAAAGCACCTGACTGCGGACTAGAAGCTGGTCAATCCGACAGAATATTCGGTGGTAACGTTACTCGTTTAGACCAGTACCCATGGATGGCCCTCGTTGAGTTTGAAAACATTAATAGAAAAAGATCTTTCTCATGTGGAGGGTCTCTCATCAGTAAAAGATATATATTAACAGCAGCGCATTGTGTCACAGGACCTGTTCTTAGACAAGTTGGAAACCCGTAAGCTTTTCATAATATACATTTTAATTTTTTTATATATTACATACAAAAAATAACTTTTGTGACTTTTTTTGATAAAAGCATTGATGCAGAGAATTTTTAAAGTTTTAAAACACACATATAATTAAAACAAAATGGTTTTACAGTATCAGTGTGCGCTTAGGAGAATTTGATAGAGGAAATCCAGGAAAAGATTGTCTTCCAACTGGTATTCCTAATGAGAAGGACTGCAATGATGAACCCAAAGATATCCCCGTAGAAAAGATTATATTTCATCCATTATATGATAGCAATAAAACTGGAAGCAAGCACGATATTGCTCTCCTTCGTTTAGCTAGCGAGGTTGAATATACAGGTATCAATAAAATCATTAAATTTGCTTATTTCTGCTCAAAAATATATAATATGATTTACATTATTCAGATTTCATCATACCGATATGTCTGCCGGAAAGTGACGTGACAATCAACCCACCAAGCGACTTAACTTTATTTACAGCCGGATGGGGTACAACTGAAACTGGAAAAGGAAGTAATAAAAAGTTACACGTAGAACTTCCATTGACACCATTGAAAGAGTGCGGCATTCAATATAAAAAATACAATGTTGACCTTTGGCATAAGCAACTTTGCGCTGGAGGTATAGCAGGAAAGGACTCTTGTAGAGGAGATTCTGGAGGTCCTTTAATGCATTTGGTAAATGATGCATATAGTATTCATGGTGTAGTGAGCTTTGGACCAACACCTTGCGCACAATCAGGTGTACCTGGAGTGTATTCTAAAGTGTACGAGTATTTGGGATGGATCAGGGGTGAAATTAAACCTTGAATGCAATATTAAAAATTAATAATCAACAATACTTATGTGCAATTTAACTTTGCATAAATTTAACTTGTAGTTTTGTCTTGAACTTAAATGAACCTCATCCAAAATTGCATGGAACTACTTAAATTACTTTTTTTTTTAATAAATAAATGATTAGATTGAATGTATATAAAGTATTTTAAATATTAATAATATAATTTAGTCATGCGCAAAAATCTCTTCTTATGAATTTTCATTTAAAATATCTTAGCAAAATAACTGAAGAAGTTAAGCAGTCGTTGATTCAAAATATAGTGCTGCTCGTCATATGGTGAAGTCTACTTCGAAAGCACAGTGATTTCTGACAATATTACAGCTCTGCACTTACAAAGTAACCTAGAAACTATAGCATACGAAATGCGATGCAGTCACAAGTACCAGATGATTGCCCCCACATCGGAGTACCGAAGCAACATGAGAGATAAAGAGAGCTCACCTCTCAAACTACTGTAATAAATCAGTTATATTATATATGAATATATTCGAGCATATATGTTTAAATCTTTTTATTCTGTTTTTTTCTCATATTAATCAGTTAAGTTCGTTAATAGGTGACATAAATAAAAAAATATTTTATGATGCTAAAACATTCAAAGAGAATATAAATACTTATGGACTTATGCTTAAATTTCTATTATGGAGAGGTCATTCAGATTTTTTACATAAAAATAAATTGCGCCGAAGTGATAACGCAGATAAACACGAGTTGGGAAATTTCGATTGCTCAGATGTCAATAAGGTTATCACACGTCATTTCATGTTTATCCTTCCACCAGCACGTTAGCGTTTTGTGATATAAATAATATAATGTTTTGCATATATGTCATTATTTTCTTAACTGCATTTTTTGATATTGCAAGTTCACGTAAGTAGTGATGCAATATACACAACTACTAAATAATACTTATTAAGTAGCAATAAAAATATTTCAGAAAACAGTTGCGTAGATCCGCTAAAGAATAACGGCACATGTATAGTGTATTATTTGTGTCCTGAGATTTTAAAATTGATTATTAGTCAAAACAGGACTCAGAAAGAGACGATGTTTGTGATAAAATCTAGATGCGGTGAGATTGAGAATGGAAGAATAAAAGTATGTTGTCAGGTGATAACGATAAAACCAGAAGAAACAATACTGCCTGAAAAAACAACAATAATTACAAAGAATGTGACAACGATTAAACCGAAAGAAGTTACGAAAGCTCAACAAAAATTCAATGACATTCTTCCTAAGGCACCGTATTGCGGACAAGAAGGTATTTCTGAAAGAATGTTATATGGAAACATTACCGCTATAGACCAATATCCTTGGATGGCTCTAATCCAATACGAAGGCAAAAATAAGAGGTCTTTCTCGTGTGAATCTTCGCTCATTAGCAAAAGATACATATTGACAGCGGCACATTGTGTTACAGGACATATCCTCACGCAAGTTGGAAACCCGTATGTACATATATTATATATAATATGTAAAAATAAATTCACATATTTAAAATACATCACTAGGCTTAGTTATCATAGATTTTATTTGTTTTTAAATTAGTATCTTTTGTAAGCTAGTTATTTATAATATCCACTGCTGTATAATATATATGTGAATTTATATTTTTAACGAATAAGTATAATATATAAAACGGATAATTTCAACATTTTTTGCCACCAAATTCGATTTTGCTTTCTACCAGCTTCAGAGAAAAAGCAGAATTTAAATTTATTATCGGTTTTAACAGAACATTTTTTACGGTTTTACGGTGCAAAACTAAACTAATATTTAAATAAGAAAAGTTTATGTAAATATGTTTTATGTTTAGGTCACATTAAGTTAAAACTCAACGATCATTGTGGTTTTAAATTTAGCGTACTTCTAAAACTACAACATTTTATTATAAATATGTTATACAGAGAAAAATAAAAAATTCATATGACACAAAAATCAAGATTTGTGCAAACTTTGCAGTTAGTGATTTAAAGTCAGATAGATTTCTTTAGTATTTACTAGATCTACCATTAAAAAAAAAATTATCGGCTAGGAATAAAATAGAGAAAATTAGTTATATGCACAATAAGATGTTGAGGGTAAATAATAAAATAAATATGAATGACACATAGTTAGATAGACAATGATCCAAATTATTGTTTATAATGTATGTTTAATAATACGCTTTACATTAAAGTTATATGAAGCTTCCACTTTTTATCCAAAACACACGGACGCTGAACTAACACAATCATACTTGTGTTAGTTCAGCGTCATACTGTGATATTACATATAAATTATTTTTTTATTTATTTTGTGCGAAATGGACCGAAATATTTATTTTTATAGCCGGGTGTGACAGAGACGAAAAACCTTGAAATGAACATTACCGCTTCAACAAGAACAAGCGAGACAACGAATATTCTTACGCGCATGTATTCCACGCATACATCTGCATACGTAAACAATGCATTAAAAAAGAATGCCGATGCACTATTGCCGTACGAATTTTTAATGTATTAGTTAACAGCAAACTGTCTTTGTCAAACTTGTCTCTCACAATTTTCCATAGTGACTTTTTAAAAATTGAAAATTAACTACCAATTTTCTTTTACATTATTAGAAAATGATTGTCTTGTTGGAACAAAACCAAAGAAAACTGCCTAAAGGAAGTTTGTTTGACATTATGTAATTATAATTTGTCTGGAATATTCTTTTCTTATTAGCTAAAATTTGTTTTATTAATTTTAAGATATAATTCTGCTTTAATAAATTATGGATTTACCAATATCATAAGTGATGGAGTATTTCGTCCATCGAATGTTTTTAAATAATTCAATGAAACCTTCATTATTTAAAAAACACCTGTTTTTTATTTCATACTGGATTGGCACACGAAGACACCGATTTCTTAAAGCAACAGTAATCTATTTCAATTGGGAATAATTTAAATATAAGTTAATCTCATATGATTGAACAGAATTGTTAAATGGCAAGTATAATACCGAATGGGATTAGATTTAGTAAAATATTTAGTAAAAGTTTTTTTTAAGTTCCTTCTTTATGATTTTACATCACATGTCCACAATATACTTTGTTTGTGCCTTAGATTTTTATAAAACTATATGTTTTTTAAGGTAACATATTAACAAATGTTTTTGTTGATCTATGAACAAAAATTATGACTAATATTTTTTATTTTATTTTTATTTTTATTTTTAGTTGTAATCTGGCGTTAAACTAATGTAAATTTGTAGCATCTAAGTAAATCGTTCAGACCTAAAGAAGGCGATTTTTAATAATAGCGCATTTTTATAAACAAAAATTTGAGTCTATACTAATAAGTGCCATTTTAAAATATTATTTATAAAAAAATAGTCAATCCATTTATTTGTAAATGCTACTGTAATATAGTATGTAAGGTGACAGTATAAAAAATGTGGTAAAAATATATAATAGTATATAAATTATCGTTAATTGTGTTGCAGTATCAGTGTGCGTTTAGGAGAATTCGACAAACTAAATCCAGGAATGGATTGTGTTGAAACTGGTGTAGGTGATGAAGAAGATTGCACTGATGATCCTGTCGATATCGATATTGAGAATATCATGCACCATCCACGATATAATCTGAGTAGAGCAAGAAGCAAACATGATATTGCTCTCATTCGTTTGATCAGCGAGGCGCCATACACAGGTATGAGGAAAATCACGTTCGAAATATTTTTTTAATAAATATTAAATTTGCTTATATTTTACACATTCAGATTACATAAGACCAATTTGTCTTCCGGAAAATGATGTTACAATGGACCCAATAATCAATAATCAGCTAATGACAGCTGGATGGGGTGCTGCTGAAATTGGTGGAGGAAGTGATAAGAAGCTACACGCAAGTCTTACGATTATGCCATTGGATCAATGCGCTAAGAAAATTATAAATTACAAGCTTAGCAAAAGGCAAATTTGCGCTGTGAACGAAGCTGAAAAGTCTTGTCAGGGAGATTTGGGAGGACCTTTGATGCAGTTAAAAGATGACACGAATTACATCGTTGGTGTGGTTAGTTTTAGACAAACTTCTTGCAAGAAATTTGATGTGCCTACTGTTTTTTCTAAAGTTTATAAATATTTAAAATGGATCAATATAAATGTAAAACCTTGATTAATTAAAATTTTCAGATAGTTAATTTTAATCATTTGTACATTTTGTAAAGAAATATACGGAGTAATAAATTTGATTGATTAAATATAATTATAATAGTTTTCTAAGTAAGTTTTATTATTTATAACTTGAGTCAAATTTGTATTATTATAACCAATTAATATTACAATATAGGTGTATGATTAGGAATATTTAATAATACGTTTTTAAGTTTTTAACATAAGATGATATATAATATATATTTTAATTAATTAAATATTAACCTTTTTTAATGACTGTTGATCTTGACACTAGATTATTTTAACGTAAAACAGAAACAGAGATAAAAAACCGCAGTATGTTATCAAAAGGCAACTAAAGATGCAATCGGATACTTGAGAATAAATTATGGAAAATTATAATATATTCAATTGTTTCATAAAATATAAAAATAAGACACAAAATAATATATAGTTAAAGCATGCTATTATTAAAAAAATACTGTTTCTATAACGAAATACATAAAGTGCTTTAAAATCTACCTTCAATGATGACTTTAAGAAAAACCGGCATTATGCTTAAATTAACAAATAAAACGAGATCAAATTCCGATAAGGAATACAATTATTTTAAATCAGCATTTATACAATAAAATCTAGGAACTCTAAGAACAAAATAACGTTTAAGTAACTTTCAACATTTTTTAAATTGTAATAGGCCTCTCTTTACTAGTTGATAATGTTTTTATAGCAACATCTGTTGAGATGTGGTAATGATTATTTAATAAATTAAGTAGCAAAGTGCACTTTCTTTAGCATATTATTTAGCAAACATAATATTTCATCAAAATTTTTTTGATAATAAGATAATATACATTTTGTAAAACAATTATTTACTTATTTTAGTTTTTGCAAACAGCATAAGCTTATGAGTAAGTAAGGCGTTACCGCACTTCATTTTTTAATATTTGCTTCACAAACATATGTATATATTGCCATCAAGATGGTCAATAATTCTGACAAAAAAAATGTATTTTGCTAATATTTATACGCAGCTTAACGCTAATGTTGATATATGTATATTGTATTATTGTGAAATGGTGGTTCATTAGCCAAAAGCTGGTGGCCATTAGCGGTGCGTGATTATAGGTAAATCGTATTAATCGCTTGTGGGGGGCAGATTGCGGTTTTTCGCAGGGGGGCAAATGCACGTTCGATTGTCGGCTTATGGCTGAAATTTAATGCAGAAAACGAAATCGAGAGTTTCCGTTATTGCTATCTGATGCACATGGCGGCCGGACTCGGGCAATTTATAACGGGCTTAACGAGGGATGAACGGATTTTCGTTATCTTCCGCAGCCTCCGGTGTGTCCACCGCACCGTGCACCTGTAAAAGCCGCAGGGCTTTGCGGAATTGTTGCTAATTTAAAACAATATTCAAAACAACCATATTTTTTCGACTGCCATTGTTCGGAAACTTTCAATTTACAAGATTTATAATAATTAAGGGCGCAACTTAATTTATTTGTCACAATTAGTGTTTCTTATTTTTCGAAGTTTTCCGTCCCTCATAAATTTAGAAACTGTGTACTATACAGTATGTATTTATATTATTACAGAATACAGCTTTGTAAATAGAAAATCTTTCTACTTATTGCATGTAAATTATAATATATTCTATAATTTTAATCTCAACGAACGCGAAGAAAAGTAAAATATACATATACAAAATTAATTTATTTTAAATACATATATCAGATATTAATAAAATTCTAACTAAAATATAATTCATATAAATCATTTTCCATCACTTGATATTTTTCCCTGTATTTTCCAAAAAACTACATCTTATGTTCTAAACATTTACTAAAATTTTTATATTATATATATGTAATATGTCCGATTATTCATTAACTTAAAACTTTAATATCAGACAATAAAATGAAAATATATACTGGACTTTGCTTTAAAGTCCTTTTTATTTTATTATGGTTAAATTATTATATTACCATTGCAATTAACAATAAATAACTATTTAATTAAAGAGAAAAAATATATTTTGTCAAAATAAGGTAGTCGGATTAGAGCGTTTGAGAGTTTTTCTAAGCCTATATTATAATATATTAATATCTGACGTAATACATATAAAATACGCAAGTAAAAAATTGTGCATTATTATATAAATAATGTAGTTTACAAAGCTGCAACTGGAAGTTTCATATATTAAAATATGCAGTCATATATCTTTGTATGTGCGATTATTAAATTTTAAATAAAAACTTTATTATGAGATAATAAAATTAAATATTTTGTGAGCCTTGATTCAAAGTCCCTTTAGTTTTACTATGGTTGTTATATCATAGTTTAATATTTTAATATACAATATATACCGATTTAAAACATATTTATATATGATGAACTTTTAATACTAAAAATTTACGTTACGTTTTTTCTATAATTGTTTTTTTGTGACGCTTCAATTATACACTAAAGTTAATTTTTTTAGTTATTTTAATAAAACATTTATTGTCTCGTATTTTTGACGATTTATTTTTATAGTTGAGAATGAAGGAATTTATATCAATAGCCTTTTAATAATATTTAAAACTCGATACATAAACAGTTTTATTTATACGAATCATAAAATTCTAGAGTAGGAAATAGAAAAGTTTTTCCCCGTTTGAGTATTTTTTTCGTTACCACCGGAAAAGCCAGAAAAGAACCGGAAACAATTTGGGGTTCAATTACTGCGGTCCAGGGCGTTATCTCTTAATGACCCCAGCTGCACTCCCACATGAGAGATAACCCATAACGTAAATACACACTGGACCTTGCCATGATTAATTAGATAACAGGGTTTTTTTTTATATTATTTCACGCAAAAAATTCAAATAAAATGCAAAAATAAATCTCACCTTAAGTTATTTCATATTTCACTATTAAAAACGTATCACAAAAGCACAGCACTAAAGCGTTTAATAATTATTATTGATTATTTATTTGAATGTGTATGAACTAAATTGAGAAGTCACATATGTTGAAAAGAAAAGGTAAACAAAGAAAGTGGAAAATCACGTGCCAATGTTCGACGTTATTTAGTTCATTCGAGTCACGAACGTTATAGTCACCCTTCTGAATCGGCGCCCTTTGTGTCCCGACGTCCCGCCGCCTCCGGCGCCGGGACGCGACTGGCGTATCCCTTGCATCCACTGCATACATTCAACAATTTCAGACTTTCATCTCTCGAACCCTTATGTCATCAACCATTAACACCCTGCGCGCTAATCAAGGGCGAGATCGCGAAAGCTCAGCGAGATTCATCTCGGATAGAAGTTAAAGCTTTTTCTACCTCGCTTATACATTTTTATATTATTATATATTTATAAATGCTTATTATATCCATTGTTTAAATATATTGTAAATCATACTAATGATAATCCAAAAAGGTTTCTGATTTAGAAAAAAATATTAAATGACATATTTTTATGTAGCATATTTTAATAATTACGTCATTATTTTATAGATATGTTTAAAACCAACAAGATAAAGTATCTGACAAATATAATACTTTTAAAAAGGGTAAAAAAATTCTAGATACAGTCTACTTGAAATTTATAAAATCGTGAGAGGTCTACTCCTTGACAGAACTAACCCTGTTTTATTTATTTTTAAATCATAAGAACCTTAAAAATGTGATTATAATTCAATAGTTTTTTTAAATCTAAAAAAGACGCAGAACAGATAAAATATATTACCTAATGCAATATTTAATAACTTATTGCCATTTTCAAATCATTATATCCTATTAGTTATATAACTAACTCTTAGTCTTAATTTTTCTACATAATGATAGATAAATCTACGGCTATAAGTGCATATAAATTCCCGTATAAACCTTTATCGCTATTCAACGTAATTTATTGTTTTTAAAAATTGCAAGTCTGAGACACTTTAAAAATGTAGATATAAATTCGCGCCGCTGAAAGTATTATATTCCGGTTGCGAAACTTTATGTCCTTTAATGGTTGTATATATTTCGTTTAGCATCTCATTTAATATAAAAATGTTTCAATGGTATTTAAAGAACGAGACGAATATTTGCCTTTTTAAAAACATGTACGTATAGTGAATACAATAATTAATGAATGTTTCGTATGAGCGACGTGAGCGACAACCCCAGCAGATTTGGTCCATGGCTGCCTCCGACGAAAGTAATTTATTTTCCAGTACAAAGGGTCAAAGGCGGGTTTTCCGGTTTAATCTGTCGAAATTAAACGCGACATGTGATGGCTTTTCATGGCAATTCATATTCGCGCCCGTAGGGGTGAAAAAAAGGCATTCGTTTAAAACCATATACACGCGGGTGTTAATTGTAGCAAAAGGAGAAACAGCATAAAGTGTGTTTTGCATAATACAACATACATACATCTTGCGATTTTAATATTAATTAATGACAAGTTATTTCTTTAAAAATAATATATCAGTCAGTATAAATGCTTAAAGGCACCTTTATGTTTTAAGATATAAATATTATCTAAAATTAATAGTAAGCAGCACATGAAGATCTATTAAAATTCAATATTTTAACTGTTTTAAGAAATATTGCTGTGAATTAAATCAGATTTTAATAAAAATATATTAATATTGTATAAAAATAATCTTATGACAGCATTAAGTGCTGGAAATTTAAAATATATAGAATTATATGTTTTACTAAATGTTGTTGCAAAGTATTTTTTTGTGTGGTCTATTTAGTTTTTTTATTTGATTTATAAATTATTTTTTAGGTAGAACCAATTATTTCGCAATCTACGTGTCAATGTAATATTATCGACTATCACTAAGAGACTTACAAATCACCCATAGTTAAATAGTGATATCATTTTTATTTTTTATTTAAACCTTCTGTTGAAACCATACAAAGGCGTAAGTCTGATGTGTTACAACGTAGTAAATTAATACAAACTGGGTTAATCAATAAGATATTATGAATAGCTACAAGTAAGAATTAACCATCAGATTGAAAATCTACGAATCAGTGACAAATTATTTGACCGATGGATATAATTCAAAACGAGTTTGATGGTATTAAATATCATAAATCAATTTAAATATTATGTATATTATAATTTACAATCAATATACATATGTCATTTTGCAGCTAAGGCCTAAATGAGAGGGTGGCTTATTTTTGTTATATCACATATGTATATGGGTTATAATGAAAAAAAAGACACGAAAACTGCCATAGTTTGTATCATATCGATATGAAACTTTCTCTAAAACTACACCTAGTAAATTCTCTTATTTTAAAATATATAGGTATTTAAAAATTAAAAACTATAAGTTTAAGAAAAAGTATAACTTTTTTTAATATTGTGCAAAAGATATTGTATTATTTATTAAACATGAATGGGGCTTAGAGTATACGTAAAGAAAAATGCATTTTATTTTCATATCAACTTATTTAGTGCTAGATATTTATATTCTAGACCCTTTTGTCTTTTTAGAAAATACTTTATTTTTTTTTATAAATGTATCCCAGTATTAAGAAAAAAATACTTTTAAGCTAATTTTTTATTTGAATGTATAAATCACATTAACTACATATAGTCCAGTCAAATAAGGGTTTAACCTCGGAATGAAAGATAACAAGCTGAAATTTTGCACAGACCTTTGTTTTGGCGTTCTAAATATATGGTGAAAAGTCTCAAAAGATATCGTGTCTGCTAATCAAGATATTAAAGGTCAAAGGTCATAAAAATCGTTTTTTTGCAAATATCTCGCCTCTTTTGCGTCGCATGTCATTAAATGTTTAACAAAACTTATAGAAAATAAAATTTTCTACAAGTTTGTCATAATTTATTTCTTCGTATGGTTAATGGTTTTCGAGATATAGCGCGGGGAGTGGGAAGCGCGCATCCGTTTATAGGATAACGCTATGTAAACTACGGAGCCAGAGTTACCTGTACATTCTTCCACAGTTTCGTAGAAAACATCGCAAATTGTTATCTGCTGAATGAACCCATCTAAAGCATTATAACTTTCAATCTCCATATCTTCAAAAATCATCATCGATAATGCAAAAAGTAATACGTATGGCCTCTGATACTTCTTGCAAAAGCGGGACCATCCAACATTTTGTCGACAGAATTCGATGCATAAATTGTACTGAGAGCTTCCTTGATTCCGCTTCCATTCATTATATACCCTATGCATCCAATAAAAGACATAAGCATATGAAAGCCTCCTAGTTTCACAACTACTCTGGACAAGTCTGAGCTAGCATCTGAAGCTGCTACGATTTCACGTGCTTTTATGTACAACGGCTGATCAAAAGTTATTAAGCATGTTCTTTGTTCATGTTTCTTGGCAGTGTTTATAGCACACTGTAATGTAGTGTAAATTGTGTCCATATTACTCACAGGATGATGAATAAAAGTAAGAAACAGAATCCGAGAAGTTACAAAGTTCTCATTGTTTTTTGTAAGTTGTTCAATAAATCCATTCCACCCTGGCAACGGTGAGATATATTTCCACTTTCCGTACTTCCACAACAAATCAACTACATTAAATATTTGTTCGGTTAGTTCTTCTACATCATTAAAATTTTGAACTTGAATCTCTTGCTCAATCCGGGTACGACATGATTTTCATACACTAGAAGGGGTATATGTGATAGTGCTGCTAACTCCTTTGCACTTGGTTTTGTTGTAAATTTCTTTATGCGGTCATCAGATAAAACTTCAGATTTTGGAGTTATTATTTTTATCATTCCCATTATATGAACAGTATTATAGCCATCAAGAGTATAAATATTTTTCTGCATTATCTGCTGCATACTGTACTAAGGCACTTGACTATGATGGTTGATTACGAGGCTGTGGGTGATAAACAGCTGAAATTTAACATTTTACAGTATCACTATATGAAGCGAAAAAACCTAAACTTGACAAAACATCCAAAAGTCTTTTTGGATGTTTGGCCTATCTCTATTTTTTCTATGAAGAAATACAGATAGGCCTATTAATAACTGCGAAGAAAAGGACCGTTTTCGTATGGAAGTCATTATAGCATGACTTATAGCTGTGTATTTCGTTTTAAAATGCCCCGTCTTTCCTTTTCTGTTCTTTATAATAACTTCTTGCAGAAAATGTAATAAAGTTTTCGGAATTCCTTCATTAATATTTTACTCGGGGGCGGATAGGACTTGGTCTCAACAACAGAAGATCGAATATCTTCTCTAATAATCGCCGCAGCAGCTTCCACTACGCGTAAGTGTTCTTCTTCCGAAGTGCCTTTTTTATTTTCATACCAAGCTATGGATAAAACTAATGCTTGAGCATCGCGAAAAGAAAAAATAGGGAATGATCCAATCTTCGTTATAACTATAATATCAGTTAAATATTTTTCTCTTAATTTGGAAATGATCTTCTTATCATCTGGTACATACTCCGTAAGGACATCTCTCAACTCTTTCAATTTTTTCGCACAAATTTCTTGTCGAGCAGTATTTCATTTTTAATTCCTAATAATACAATGAAGAAAGTAATAAAATTATGGTTCAAACGACTTGCCGAGACCACTTTTTTCACGATTGTTTACTTTTTCAAAGCTTATACCAAGTTAAGCAGGTAGAAATACTCGCTGGATTCTATAAACGGATGTACGCCTCCTACTCTTCGCGCTATATCTCAAAAACGGTTAATGATACAAAACAAATATTATAACTAAACTTGTAGATAATTTTATGCTTTACAAGTTTTGTGAAGCATCTAATGACGTGCAACGCATAAAACGCGAGATATTTGCAAAAAAACAAATTTTGTGACCTTTGACCTTTGATATCTTGATTAGCAGACACGATATTTTATGAGACTTTTCACCCTGTCCTTAGAACATCAAAACGAAGGTCTGTGCAAAATTTCAGCTTGGTATCTTTCATTCCGAGGTTTAGCCTTTATTTCGCCTTATTTGACTGGACTAATACAATATAAAGTACACGTAAAAATTGTATAGTACAATAATTAATAATGAATTTATATTGTACTGTAAAAACAGCGATAAAAACATATGTTTTTATTGTATTAATACATATAAATAAAATAAAAACAAGAACAGCTGATATTTTAGTGATTCTATAATTTACACATTATAAGTATGAATAATCAGAATTTTTAGTACTATACACTAATATTGTTTATTAAGTACTACAATTCAATATAAAATACTTTTCTGTTACCTGTAAAATATAATATTGTAATCCTAATTATGGAGTATATAAATTCTTTATTCCAGAACAATTCAAAATGTAACCTATATCAATACCTCTACTGCGCTTATAGAATTAATTTTCTTAAAACATGAACACGCACCATTTTTCATATGTAAGGTCTTTAATTTCAATAGAACGCCGCAAAGGATAGACCGCAGAGGGGTATAATTTAACAATTTTCAAGCATCCGGCAGCGAAAATAAAATCACTCTGTTAAATCCTCGGGGTTGGTGCGGTCGTCCTGTGGCATGCGTCCCAACATCAACACGCATCAATTTATTCAAATGAAATTACCCCCCAGAAGCCACCCCCGGGGTTGACGGGCTGATTCCGCATGGGGTGAAAGGTGATAGAGGAAACAGGAATATTTTTCACACAAAGGACACAGCCGAATGATATTTCCGGGAAATGCGCCCCTATAGGCAGACACACAAAGACAGTTAAATAAGGTTGAATTTAAAATCTTGTCTAGACGGTGGCTGTTCTAAAATCACAAGACATAATATATAAAGATATACTTATTTATAACAAAAAGTAAATAGTATATATATAAATTGTATATATGTTTTTAGTCAATATTTGATATAAACATAATTAAGCGATCACTTTATAATTTAAACTTCGTATATTCGAAAGACTATAGGATAAACCTGTGTTTGCGTGTGAGAGAGACGATGATAGATAAACAAAGCTTTCCGCGAAAGCTTGTCGAAAGCACCGCCAAAAAGTCTCAATCCAATTCAACCGCAGCTTTGCGGTTTCAGAACCACTTTAAAGCAGTGCCAGAGCTTACTACTTAGAAACGAATTCCAACCAAAACACACGACGATATAAAACGTTGCCAAATAGCATTGCCTTAGCTGCAGCAGTATTCAAATGTAAAATAACCAAAGCAAACTGAAACTTGTATAATAAATGTATACTGGAAGCCTAAAATCTAGACTTATTTTTATAAACATATATATCTAATAAACTAGTATAAGAATAAATATAGCACTCAAATGTAATTGAGTCTCAATCTTTGCAATAAATTTTAAATTCATGGCTTTAAAATTTGAACCGTATTTTTTTTAATCTAACACATAGGCTATGAACGTGAAACTAAATTAATAAAACACTTTAGTAAAATAAATCATTAAATATTATTTAAAAACCCTTAATAAATTGCTTGCATGTAAATTCATATCATAATGACTCAATCATAAATCAAGCAATTTTAATAACAAACATAGCAAACATGTATGATAATCACTCTCAATTCAGATTTTTCTTAGATGATTCTCAATATGATTAATTATCCAAACACTAATTAATCAATCTTAAACCGTCATCAAGATTGATCGAACTGCTACCTAAAAAAAATATCTTAATTATAATCTAAATCAACAACTACCTCACTGATCAACCAATGCGTTAAATATTAAAATATTTTAATCAAACCTTGTACACATTCTCCAGTTATGTAATTCAATCGAACGTGAACAACACACGCAGTGTGAAACTCGTTATACGCCAAGGGTCTGGATCTGATTTCAATTTCGTTTTTGTGAAATTCAATATTTTTAAACGCGAACACAAAAAAAAACTCAACTATATTTCTCCTATATACTATTTGAGAGATGGTGAGAGTCGCGAGCCACTTTCCCCTGACTCTGGGGGCTGAGGGTGGTTTTTCACCCGCAGCAGTTGACATATGTGCCGAATTAGCATACATTTCCCATAAAATTCACCACCAGGGGCGTATAGCCTTTACACAAGAAGAAACAACGCGAGAAAATACTCCCGCGTATATATTATATTTTTCCGCTTTTTATTTTTCTTTACAATCCATATAGTACGCTTTATCTGACAACACGACGAAGTTAATGGGTCATTTGTGCGTAAAAAATGAATTTAGATCAAAGATCTAGTGCCTTATAATCGTGTTTATAATGTGCGTTAGTATTTTGTATTGAATCAGATTATTTTGTGTGGAGTACCTTTGTTTTGGGCGTGTTGTACGAAAGCAAATGCGGAGGTGCCCATTGGGAAAGTGGAGAAGCTGTTCTGAATATAGAGTCATTCAAGGGGGTGTCTTATTTTGTGCATTGTATAGGAAATAGAAAAGAAGTTCATCATTATCTAGCACCCGGCGGTTCACTCTAAATTGACTCGATTATTTCAAATTAAATGATACAAAATACTATTAAGAATAAATTAGAATTTATTTATAGTAAAAACACACAAATTCTAAATCATACTATGATAAACTATTTAAATGTATTTACGGTGACGTGGTAAATGTTATAAATTAATTCTAGTATAGTATAGTTCGTGAAGTGCAGGACTAATTAATTATTTTTTTATTTACAAAATAGGCTATTATTAAAAAATCCAGCTCCATCTACAAAGTAACATCTATTGCTTTTAAGCTATTTAGTTAATTTATAATGTATTATAACAAGAATAAAATATAGGGAAATGCATACAACATAATTAAGTATAAGTTAATGATTTATGATCATATTTTAGCTTACAAATATAAATTAAAAAGATAAAATAAGACAATTAGTAATAAAAACTTAGGAAAAAAATAAAAAATTAAATAAAAAAACATATTTAACTATTAATTTTAATACTATTTATATTCCTTTACGTTACTGGGTACTTCGAGCTTTAAAAAATTTGTCTCTAAGGCAAAATGTGTTTGGGCATTGATGATTATATAAAAAATTGGGTTAGGTATTGTGGCACTTCACCGATTATGAAAGTTAGTGAATATGATCTCGCGTATTATCTTATAGTATTGTTCGGATGTTTATAACAATACTCATATCCCAAGTAAGCCTTTGTGTTTTTCAATTCAATGTGTCTAGAAAATCTAAATCAATAATTATAACATAATTTTAATTCTAATGGTTTTTCTAGATTTCCCTAATCTCACGGATAAATATTGTGATGATTAATTTTAAACGAGCTAGGTAGCATATTATAAAAATTATATAAAAATGATCTATAAAAAAATTTGGTAATATTATAAATATTCCATAAATTTGCCTAATATTATTTTTATACCTTTATTTTCAATGCCTAGCTTAGAAAAAGTAAATTACTGTTATAACTTCATCCTTGGCAGTATTATGTTATTACTAGTCTAATTATCTGTTTATATATTATTTTATTTTATTTTTTGTTAATGTGCTTTTTTCGTTAAATATCAGTTTTATGTAAAAAAAAATTAAATTCGGATACAATCAATTGATAAAATATTACTGTTAATTAGTATACCTATTTTAAGTTATAAATAATCAATCAAATATGTTTTTGTGTATTATTTTCTCACATATTAACTTTTGAGTCAGACACACAGTTGCGCTCAAAAGTTAAGAGATTCGCGTTAATAATAAGATAATTGAATTTAAATATGCAAAATATAAGATATGCTCCTTTTTATTATTTAAATATTATAATATAAAATAAATAAATAATATACAGTGATTCTTATAAATAATAAATGTGCATATTACCATAAAGACGTTTACGAATATCAAATAGAGTTTTCTCGCGGAAATCTCTTGGGGTGAAATTTTTCCATATAAAAAATGTCTAGTCGTAAAAGTAAAAGTTCTTTTTGAAACAACCCCAATGCAGTCTGTGCACAACACCTTTACACGCTTTCGATTTCAAAGGCAACAACGCTATTTGAAAATATTTTTAACGGTATCAATATAAAAATATGACACAATGTTTTGGATGTGTGAATCGCGATGATGTTGCATTTCGATTCACTGCTCAAAAACCTGTTATCGAAGTGTACAGTTATCAAATATGTATAAGATCAACTCGAAGTAAAGTGTAAAAAAGTGTGTCGGTGTTAAAAGTGTAACTGTGCCTGTGTAGGTATCGTTGGCACTTTGGAAGCTTTCGAAAGGGGGTAGATTTATTGCTTTGAGGATTTTAAAAAAGACGGGGGTGAATAAAATGCATTTTTCCCTCAGCCGTTGGTTCGATGGCCACTTAAGCGGCATTATCGCTTAAGGCAATTATCCATTGAAAGATCGTGAACGATTTATCAACTCGGTGACGGCATTGTTGCAAAATTTTGGAAGGCTGCCATATTTTTGTATAATTTTATTAGCTCAAAAATAAAATTATACGTTAGATGAATAGATATTTCATTCAAAATATAATTTTAAGCCAAGCCTCTTATCTGTTTAGTAATCTACTAAATCTGTATTAGAAAAATATCTGCTAAATTTAAGTCAAGTTACTCAAATTGAACTGAGAAACTAAATAACATATCAGATTAAACTGTTTTTTATATTGTTATAATTTAGTTGAACTTTAAATAAATCAATCACTAAATGACATAAAATATTTTATTTTATTACTGTTCTTAAATATTCGTGTATTACGGTTTTTTTAACACATTTTACTTTTATTATTCACTAACATATTCGTAGAACGCTTCAACGATCTAGTGGTATTTTATCATTTGATCTTTCACAGAAAAAAATCAAGATGTTACACGAATGACACATACATGTGTATGTAAGATATTTGAACATAACATTAAAACATATTAGAAATAAATTATAAATATTATTATGATAAATAAATATAAATATGCATTACGGAAGGTTCAGTCCTTACGACATACACGTTATAAACGACATACTGATATTGATCATCAGCCCACGCTTGTCATAATACGAATGGACGAAGAGTTGCTTTAAATGTCGTTTTAAATGCATATTATACATATAGATATTTACTGTTACTCTTACATGATTTATCCATGTTACTCATTTAATTTCCCACAGTGGTTCTGACTCAGAACAATAATTTTTATACGAGCTCCCCTTTGAGATCTAACACGGTGTATATTGTAATTAAAATGTCTTTCTCGAATCATCTTTGAGAAGAACATGGCACCCGCGGTTGTAATGTGTGACCTCTCAATCGGTTTACATATTATGAAACCAACGTTTTAACAGTCATTAACATGGAGAAGAATCACGAGAGGAAATGTACAATCACGCGATATCTTAATGCGTCTAATCTGATGACGGTGTTCAAACAAAGCAGTAAAATATCAGCACGAAAAAATATATATACATACACACGTAGATGGCCCATAAGTGACTTTTTGTGCCAGGCATGTGTGAGATTGAACGGTTTACATACGACAAGTGTTGCCTAGTCATGCTGAAGGCAATTAACCTTTCGACGGGACCTTTATGAAATAGCTCTTGTTGAAAATTGACAAATTTTATAGATTGTGCAGTAGACGTTCTATATGTATAATACATATATATAGGAATTCTGGTCTTTCCGCGTAGTCATGTTTGAAAATTTCTTCGTAAATTCGAAGCAGGTTTCTGATCAGTATGCATAGTTTGTTGGTTTGTTCGACGCTGGCTATACCTTCCCTTTTGTGTGCCATTTCGATACAAAGGGAAAAGTTGTCTTTCGAGGGAAATGTTTTCAACTAAATTTGCATCATATAATGCGTGCCTATTTTTTTATCTTGCAATTTACATATAGTAAATGACATCGTACTATTGATATAATTGATATACTAAACATCAGTAATTTATTCTTAAATATTTAATACATGAAAAGTATAAATATAGCATTTTATTTTCATATTCGCTTATATTACTTTTAAAGACTTATTTATTTTATTTTTTAATTATCATCATGGACAAGCATGTACACGAGTTGAGTCAGTTCTTTTTGGGACCCCCAACGTGGCCAGGGTTTATGAAAACCGTTTCATATTATAACATAACAGTTCTAACATTGTTCATAAGTCATAACGGATGATAACGGATATTCTCACACGGACTATGGTAAAAACGGTTGTAGCAACCATTTATTTATTGTAAATCATCCGTTGCAACATGATAGACATTAGTCCAAAGTGTTACAGTGGGGTAAACACAATCAACAACTACCGAGTAGGTTGTGAGATACCAGACTGAAAGTCTGTAAATCAGTGGCATTTATTTTGTGAGTTTATCGTATAATTATCAAAATTGTATATTTATTAAAATTGGAAAAAGCACCAGAATACATATAGAATTCGAACCCAGATATCATTCGTAAATATGTTATGATTAATTTGTGAACCCTTGTGAATTATTTAATCTAGATCATAACAGATTCTAATAGAAACAAGTAATGTTTTTTGTAACGTTATTAGTTGCAGAATTTTATTTAAAATTAAACTGTGTTAGTTACTTTTACGTGGGAGCTATTTAGTCAAATTTATACAGTGAATTTGTAACAAAAGGGTTCATTTTATTTAGTTTAAATGTACTATCTATGTATTTTTAAAATCAGCTATATATTAAATTAAATACAATAGGTCATAAAAATATCCATACAATTTGGTAAGATACATTTTGTGTTAAGGGTGAATTTAAATTGCTTTAATTATTTTTATTTTTCTTAACGATTATTATATTTAGATATATTACCATTTAAAGATAATTTATTTAATGACCATTATTATTTAAATAAAATATATGGGAGCTATTATTTTTTTATTGCAATGAATAAGTAAATAGCACGAAAAGATTAGGGTTATTTGATTTTCATTTCCAAAAATAATATATAAATACAATTTAATTGATATAATGCTTACCATTGTATTATAATAGTTATATTATTAAATTAAAAAAAAGAGTTGACGATCTCTGAACACTCGTAACAAAGGCACCGCTTTCAGGAGATATAACCAACACGTTCTATATATTAAACCAGCTTCGTGTAACATTTTGTTCGCGAATATACAATCGATTCTGTATTATTCATTCATACAAGATATTATTATGTGAAAGGTGTATTGGCAAACAAAAAATTCTTTCGCAATATCTAAAACATAAAAATTGAAAGGCTCTTGTGTTTATGTATAAACCTTAGTGCCTTGTTACGAAACGGAACATAATTTTTATCTCGTATCTTACGTGTTTTTTATACACAAGGTAATTCTTTCATTAGCGTTTCGCTGCTTGATATATAATATTATAAAAAAATTAAACATACCATAAGCATACGAGCAATCATCCTTGTTTTTCAAGGCGATCAAAAAACACTTCGGATTATTATCTCAACAAGAAGTGTCGAACAGATAGACGACCGTAGAATTTCGAGACGGGAAGTCGCTCTACTAATGGACCATAATGTTGCATTAGACTATTTGAATCACATTTCTGTTTTTGTCCGAGCCCCATTGTTATTTTTTTCAGTTAATCTATGAAATTGAGGTTGAACCTTCAATTTTGATTTGAAAAAAAATGATTAAAGCATTCAATACTAACTGAAAAAAACGTTGAAATTCCAATGATAACTAAATTAAAAAAATGTTTTAATTATTAGTTCATCGATTTAAAAACTTTCGTTTAACTTTTTAATTGCATTCTTACGTGACTGTTTGATAAAAATGGTATATGTAAAGCGACACACGTATTCCGAAGAAAAACACCTTAAGTCTGAATTGTTTTTGGGGTTGCCGGATAAGTAACAATATTTTGCTATTATGGTGGCACGTGATCGGAATCGTTTGAGCGGTACTTTTGGAAAAGAAAAGTCTGATAAGACTCTAGGATAGATGAATGCATAGGTAAAAGTTGAACAAGTTCGGTTAAAATAAATACAAGGGCAATAATGTTTCATATCCTTATTTTAAATAGCATAACATAAAATGTGTTCATTAAACTTTAATGTATATTATGTAGTGCTATTAAATAAAAACATACTGAAATACATTTTTTATTCTAGCTTAAGTTTTTAAACTTTTCGCGTAGTTCTAAATTAAATTTCAAAGGAAAAAAAAAACTTTTTACGGTACGATGGAATATGAAAAAGCGCAAGTTTTAAATCAAACATGAAAAGAGAAATTGGTTTAGTAAAATCAAACGAAACTTGCTCCAGTGCTTTTCGACTTCGAGATTTGTTCCGGTAATGTCTTTGCAATGGTGTCCCACCTGGGGACGCTTCAAATCTATCGACGGTCTGGACGCTGGACAAGGGAGGGTTAAAGCTATTTACAGAATTCAGTGCCGGCACATGACTATATTTTTTTTAAGTTTAATATAAAAACAATCATAAAATATTTTAAATAGACATAAAATCATTTAACTATTATTAAATGTACTAATTACTACATGAATGTATTTTTTATACGACATGATTTCTAAAATATGTTCTAAAACTTTTGTGATCAAACAATACATTATTTATAAAAATTATTTAGTTTTAGTTTTGAAATTAATTCAGAAACGAAACATGACTATTAAGTTTTTTTATAAATTGCTTTAGTATCTATTAAAGCGAATAATAATATCGGAATACATATAAATATAAAATAATATCTAGATATCCATTACTAGTACTAATAAAAAAATAAACCATGGTATGTATTTTATATATTTATAAAATAAATTGTTTTATATACAGAAAAATAGTAGTTTTAGAGTTGCCGTCGTTTACGTGTGGAATGAATCTCCATTTGCTCTTAAAAGTGTATTTAACCAAAATCGTTCCCTATGATTATTTCTATGGTGAATTAAATCGGAAAATGACATTTTCTAACACAATAGAGTAGAAGTTTGACGAAAGTCTATTTCTGTAGAAAAAACATATCTTTCCGTGGAAAAAAATGTCCGCAACAAATCAAATGTATCTAAACAATTTAAATCAACGTATAAAAAATAAAACTAAAATATGTAATTGTCGTACTTTCCAAAATCAGTATATATGTATCTAAAAATGTTGCTACTGTTTTGCCGAAAGACGGAAAGATTGTGGCAGACAGGACCAAAACCTTGCTGTTGGTCCAAAAGTGATTAAAGACATTAATATGTACAATTATTTAGAATAATTTAGTAGGAGAAACGACACTGCGATTTGTCTCTAGTTCTGGATGCACAATTTGTCACCATTTTCATAAATAAAGATGAGGGAAAAATCAAGAAATTATAACATCTTAAAAAACAGATTAAAATACATTTTGGAGGAGTGGTGAGACTAACTTTGCAACCTTTTAAAGTTAAGTTGGGAATAAAATCAAGCCCAGACGAAAGTCCCGCTTTTAACTTCTTAACGCCATATTTAACATCCAGGTGCTCAGTGTAATAGCGTTTGAAACTGATCATCTTTCAAGAGGGCTACTCTAAAGACGAATCAGGGCTGATGAAACTAAAGCAATCCGTAGGATATTTACACTGAACATAGATACTTTTCTTCTGGTATCCCTTAATAAGTGATAGCTCACAGGATCAAATGCACACTTATCATTTGCAATCAAAATGATAACATATTTATCTATTATAAAACCGGCGTGGTCTTTTGAAGATGGCCTCAATATCAATGTCTAATATAAACATAAAGAATATATTTTTTAGGTTGATGATAGGTGTTCATGGTTTGTGACTGTGCCAGTGTAAAATAAATAGTTACAACAATATTTAAAAAGATTGAAAACTCACCCTAACATACTGGTTAGTTGTCTATTAAAAGACAATGTTATAACTAAACGTAGAGTTAAGCGTGTAGATATGTTAAAACTAACGAATATATTTAATATAATTAAATTAACTATTATTTTATGTCAATTATTTAAAGAAAGCTACCAGTAGGAAAATTTTTAAGTGTTTTTTTTAATTTAGTTTAGTTGCTGGAAGAAAGTAGAAAGAAGGAAAAATATATATTATAAGAATGGCTTATTGTGCAAATAAATTGTATTTTACTAAGAAAAAATGGCTTAGTTTTCTTGATGGTTATTAATGAAGACTAAGTACAAGAAAAAAACGACTGAGCGAAAGGAGAAAAAATCATAATAGATTGTTATTATTTATCATAAAAATATACATTTAAAAAATAGTTGTGTTTAATATTAAATTTTTTTTTTACTATAGTCAAAATATTTATGCCATATTGAAATTCATAAAACATTATTAGAATTCTTATTTAATGTAGTTTTGTTAGCAAAAATGAAAAAATATTTAAATAAAAAATATGTTTTTAATTTTTTTTTTAATTTTATAAATCAAATTTTCAAATAAATAAATGTTTAGTTCTGGTCTTTGAGTCATATAAATAAATAATCATTGTAAATCAAGTCTTAAAATCGATATCTAAAAGAGAGATAAAAAAAGAAAATACAACCAATTAGGTTGTTTAAGTGACAGCTGATGTGAGCTAACTAATAATTCTCTCATTGTCTATAAAAGGACAAAAACATGAAATTCATTACTTGATTAAACTTATGATGTTTATTATTTTCGAAATTAGCCCTTAACGTCAAAGAGCGTAACGAATAATGTAAATCACTGTTAAAGATGAACATAATTATATATTTTCGATAAATATACCTATAATTTAAGAATATTAATAAAAATGCATCTCGCTTAAATTTACAGCATTACCAACACATTTTCCATTATCTGCGGCTCACATCAAAGTGATGCGCGTTCAATGTAATTAAAAATCGTTTATATAGCAATTTGAAGCGACTAAAAAATAAATAAACTATATGTATTTAAAGGCGCTACTTTGTAGATGTTTTACAAGTAAATTGTAATTACTAGTTAGTTATAAAATAATTGTAAAACGTGACTTACTGTGTACGCATCATCAATCATGGATCAGCTAAACGGCTTATTTATTATTTTAAGTAAATAAATATTTGAAGAAAAAAAATACCTTGTTTCACTGGTGAACCAAGGGACTGAAATCAACCCTAATAACACTAACTAAAAACTGGGGTCATTCTGGCCATCTGGTTTCCAATCGAAAAGCCCACTCAAGAAACAAATCGCTTTCAACAGTCCTTCTGGAGCGTTTCCCCTTTCTATTCTCCCAAAGTAAAATATAATGCATACTTTTATATATTATGGATGTAGATCTATCACTCTACCTATTTTGAATAAATATTTTTTTAAATTGATTTTTTATTGATTGCATACTAAAGATGCATAAGAAGAACTTACGTTTATTAATATTGCATTGCAAATAAAAATAGAAGTTAAGCTCTCGGACGAAGGGCCAATTAAAAGCTCGCGTTGTGGCAATAAACCTGATATGGTAGTCTTAACTTTTTGAAAACTTGCACGCAGTCCCACATGGCGATCTTTAAGGGCACCTCAATCCTTGACGTTTCGAAAATAATGACGCTATAATTTTTTATCTCGATATAAATCGGCATTATAAAGTCAATATTTCCAATTAAACGTCTGCGTGCATTGCTTCATGTTACAATCTGTGTTGTTTATTTATTCGTAACACAATATTTTGTCAAATATATGTTCAGAACATAAATAATCCCATCAATATGCAAATTGTGTAATAAGTCGATTTTAAAAGGACATGATTTTAGCGAAACCTGTTTTAAACGCATAATTAACATCACATTTTTACCGAATGGTTACTATAGGATTGTGATTGATAAAATCGCTTAAAAAACGCTTTACGCATAATTGACGTTTATATTGTGAAATATTTATAATTCTACCGTTTTATGATCTGAGATTTGAAATATTATACGATTATTTTGAGATATTTGTACATAATAAACATTCCGTTTAACGTTTTTCATCGACACGATAAGAATCAGGATATCTTACAAATGTATACATTTTTATCCGATGAAAAATAATCATATTCGTCAATGATTTATAATCGATAATAAAATTCATCACTTTGGTTTTATGTTACACGTATTTTTATTAATAGGCCGTCGCGGTCGCCGCTTTATATGATAATTTATGGCGTATGATAAAATGTTATTTTTATAGGACGGTCAAATGTGTGATAAATGAAAAATCTGGCAAGATGGAAAATACATTTCACTCACCCTCGTTGCCAACTATTGCAATTTACCGCCCAATACACGACGGCCATATTGAAAATGGTGGTACGTGACACGAATTCGCCAATTTGCTCCTGAGCTGAATTTCAACGTAGACGGAACACAAACGTACTGTTCCAACTCCACTTTATCATCCTAATTAATAATATTTAGTGGCAAAAGTAGTTTTTTATTTTGCTTTAGAACTAATCACATTGTATAAAAATAATAAAACAAACACCTACAATTAGTTGAGATGATAAACAAATTAAATTTAGGTTCTTCATAATCATCCATAGATACGCTCATTTTCGGCAAATTTTTGGACCAACTGCATGGGATTTGTCCCAGCCTAAATATATGTTAGGATTATCATCAATCTGGATTAAGCGTAAATTAAGCGTATTACGAAAAATTGCACATAAATATAAAAAAAATAAACTGGAAATATTACAGAATATCAAAATAATGATCTATAAATATTTTAGTACTAATATCGGACCCTTAACAAGCTGATAACTATTTATAGACCCATAGCTAATTATCCTAATTCTAAAGAATGTAAAATTTTGTATTTAATATAATAAAAATTGAACGGCGAAATATTAAAATAGCTTAGCGAACATTAAAATGAACATTAAAATATATGTGGAAACCGCTTTATGCATTTTGGCAACACTGGCGCGATGGCGGCGAGAGCAACATATTATTATTTGACTACGACAGTACAACGACCGGTGAAGCCTCGCCCACCGATCCCATTCATATAATTTAATAAATTTGTAATTATTACTTAGACATTCAATAAATACTAATGCAGCTGCTCAATCTAGGTTTAATTGTCAACATCAGCCCACCAAATATTTATTATATTTTTCGCAAGAAGTCGAATGTTGCACACATAATTAAGGAATTTTTCATAATAATGCTATTCTGAATGATTAACAAATACAAAAACACTATATGATTGCTAGACAAATTTTATAGTATTTGACACTAAAAGCTACACTGCTAGAAATCTCTACCATTTCGTGCAAATATTACCAAAAAATAATGTATAATATATTATTTTTTTCCGTTTCACAGAGTGGAATATATATATCAGATAAATCCAAAATATTGATCTTATTTTATTTTAATAAGTACTAAATGGTAAAAGATTTTTATCAGAGACAACTTTTAAATATGATTTCGCTATTGAACGGAAATGCATTTACTTATGTACTATTACCGTTCCCCAAAAAAACGCTACCATTTATTAATGTAAATTCTTTTTCATAGATAACACGTTATAAGTAACGTTACCACATTAGTTCAATACATTATTTAATGATTTAATACCTATACATCAATCAAAATTATATGCTATTACAGATTATTGTTAATGTCATACTCGATCGTTCATATCGTTCGTAATCGGGTTACGCTATGCCGTTAACTCTTCCAAAACCATAACGTTTCCTATTATTTGGAATATGTGAGTATGTAATAAATCAGGCTCATGATTGTGACCACCCATCGGCCTCGGGCCTTGTAATTATGCGTTCTCCACGCCCATGCCTAGGAGGAGCCTAGATGCCAAAAAACATCGAAGGATCGTGCGCAATGACGCAACCAAAGCCACGTCTCAACCTTTGCTGCTTTTCCATAGAATATGGCAGGTGAGTGTGGTGTGCGAGGTAAAGTTAGCTTCGTTCAAGGACGGCTTTATGGGTTCAAACTGGCCGGTGGCGTACATTCAGAAAAATTAAAGCTCTGATTATATTCGAATATATGACGGAGGGTCATTCGAATGGCAACGTGAATGCAACTGTGACAACGAGCGTGACGATCGTGGGAACGGTCGGTAATGTTTGAATTTTTTTATTACACACAATTCGAGGAGTTTACGGAACATTAACGTTTTAACCGAATGCCGTTTTCGTTGCACTTGCGGCGATCGTTTCGATTTTCGAACACGACTGTTCAATTTTGATCGATGCGTAGACATGTTTTGTCTCACGGGATTTTGAAAACGCACTTATTATATATATTCAAGATACCATAGGAAAATAATTAAATAAGCAAGAGAATCTAATGTTGCAAAAATATTTATAAAATAATAATTCTGGGATTGTGAATAACTAAAATGCGCTAGAAAAAACTGATTTATTTTTTTAATACAATTTACTACATATAATTAAATTATAATATAATAGTAATATATCAATATCGTAATAGCTATTAAAAACTACTACATACTATTTAGTGTTTTTTTATTATTTTCATATTCAGGCTTATTCCAAAGAAGCTGATGCATAATTACTCTTTAGGACCCAACTTAAAACATATGGACACTTCAAGCACCTTTTCACTCCATTTCCTCTCACTTGCTCAAAATTTGCTCCGTTACTTTCTACTGCCTAGTGTATTAATAATAGAATGTGAATTTTTAAGATTAGATGCAAAACAATAAAAATATAAATCGATTTTCCGTTGGATAAGAATATTATCTCTTCATGATAACAAACCGCCATTCAATATATATGTAAAGATCGTCTCTCTCAAGTCAATTGAATAATATTTTAATTAAAGATAACGAACAGATACGGTAAATTCTACAACTAAATAATTACATATATTTGTATAAAATCATAACCCTGTAATTTTACATGTAATGTTATTTCAATTATTTTTTCCTCGTTCTCAAATCTTGCCAAAACAATTAGATACGAGGATAAAATAATTCGCTAATATTATCTGTAAACTTTCTAATCGTTTCTATATATAATTTAGGCATATATAATATAAATACAAAAAATAGTTTTGCGTATTTAAAAATTTTATATTTTATGAAAAAGGTTTTTTCACGGTTTGTAAACCACAAGTTTACCCCTTTTATTCCCACGTTTTTATGTATAAAATATATGTAGATAAAATAAATGAGCTTTCAAGCAAAATACCTACACAAAAAAATATTTTAAAATCATGATTAATCCTTACACAATAACTATTTCGATTTTGATTATGACATAACAACATATACTGCTAAAAGTATAAAATAATAAACGTTTTTGCCACTTAATGTATATTATAATTTCTACATTAATATTTATTTTTGATTGATGTACATATGTATATATTAAATTTAACTATTTATTTAAAACATATATACGCGAATGTATTACCTATGAAATTTACTATCCAGTTTATTATATTTGTAATAAATCTTCGACTGAAATATAACAGTTTAGTTATTCCTTTATAATAAATGTAAATTGCATATAATATCTTGTTTTATATGCAATTTACATTAAACCCATTGACAAGTTTTCTATAGCGTCCATCTTTTAGACTAAAAGTTTTATAAGGAACTGTAATAAACACTTTTTAATTATTTCTTAGATCAATCAATTTTTTTCATTTAATATTTCATCAGTGATAACCAATGTCCTTTCACTGAGAATTTATCAAGAAAATTCCTTTTTCTTAAAAAAAATCATAACACATAATAAGCTGTTAATGAATTTCAGCAGCAGATTTTCCTTTTTCACAGAATAAATTTTAAAAATCACTGACAGAATTAGAATTTGAAACGAATATTTTAAACACACGTTTCAATCACAACGTTGCTTCTACTAAATCCTAGTAAATCACCAAATAACTTTAAAATCTATTTTTCTCTAATAGAATTGCAGGAGTTCCAATTACCTGCAAAATTAACATAAATATAATTTTAACGAACATATCAAAAAAATGAAAATAAATACCAACTCGTCTCGAAAATAAGGCCTGAACAATGGAAGAGCGAACTCAGGACGAAAAAATTACGTTTATAATTGTTAATATTTCACGGACCACCACACATCCATCATGAGACATTAATCACCCATAAGTACCGGAAAAACACCCTTTTGTGTAAAAAAAATATGCGCGATAATCAATACGTTCTACCCTGCATGAAACGTACTTTTGTTACTTTCACTTTTGCTAACGATTGCCAACAGTAACAGTAGTATGTGTTCAAGAAGCGACGCAATTTCACACCAGGCAAGCGGGCAGACAAAGAGAAAGAGAGAGAAGCAGACTAAGACGATCCCGAAATTCAACCCCAATGAGTCCCAGCACGAGACACATCAGCGGATAGTTCAGCATCATCACCGACAATATATCACCGACACTCCAGCGACCCTCTTACTTTCAAAACTACATATTTTACTCCATTACTTGATAACAGCAGCAACAATTGCATATATATGCTTAATAAAATAAGCTTTTGTAAGGGTTTTCGTCTGCTGTTACACCCCTTATGCCTCAAAACCCAAAAGTTGTGGATCCGGACGTGAACACAGAAAGAATTTTCTCTTGTTTTGGCTTCAGAATCATATTTTATATTAAAATTCTGATTGAAACGTCCCTCATCCATGTTTGCATAATCGCGTCATACAGACATACGTATGTAAATTAGCACTGTATAGGCGAAATGCAAATATCCCGTTCCCAGATGGCTGGTACTTTGGCTCAGATCTGAATGCCCCCACTTGTCCCGGCGGCCAGCTCAGATGCCGTATTAAGATATCCTGTCTAGGAAGTGTGCGGTCCTTTTGTTCATCGCTCGTTTACCTCACAATCGGTCAGTGATCGCCAACCGGCCGCACAGTGGACGCTCCAATAGAAAGTTCACGTAAATTATAACGACTGACGTGCTTCTAATCAGATTCTACCATTACACTGTCGGACGACCAGCGCAAACCAGTTCGACTTCAGCGTTTTGCATAGATACTATTAATACGAATTATTTTCTAAAAAATAAAATAAAAACTCAAGTTTTCGCACGAAAAACACCCTTCTTTTGAACGTTATCGGTACGAACATAATGCGAAGGAAGGAAATTGTCGGAAAAGACCCTCAAGACATTTTTTCCTCTAAAGTCTTATCTCTTCAGCAAGCTTACCACACTTAAACTATGTACACTGGATACGGATATGTAGTTATAAAAATACATTTAAAAGGTAAATTAGACTATCTATTACATTTTCACATTTAAAATAAACGTTTATACTCTAACAGTGGTCGTTCTCTCTCAGGTTCGCTTTAAAACAAAGGGGTGACTAAACGACAGAGATAAAGCTCACACTTAAGCTCAGTATAAAAAGCTCGGGGAAGAAACTGTCGAAGCAATTTTTCCGGTGTATGAACAAATCGATAGTGATTCATTCATGTATTAATTTTCATATTGCCATTTCAATTCAAAAATGGCAGCAACAAAATAAATGATCAGTATTTTTAAGAATAACGGTAAAAATAAAATTAAAAAGTCAGAAATATTATTAATATATTTTTTTCAAATCTTTCATTGTAACCTGACAGGCGTAAGTCAATCAGACATAATGCATACCTACAAGTAAGTATTAACCACCTGATTGAAAGTCTGGGAATCGGTGACATTTATATTAAAAACTATAAATTATATTACACATAATAATAAATGTTTTTGCACCTGAAGCCGATTTTTAATAATAGCGCATATTTTTATAAATAAAAATTTGATTGTCGCTGCCGGGGCTCGAACCTGCAACCTCAAAGTTACTAGTCTGAGACGTTAAGGACTAAACTATTCTGTTTTTATGTTTAATAATGAATGCATTACATACAAATTATTCTAAGGAGTATATGTGATTATATATAATACTATATTTTTTTATTTAAATTAAATAAAGAGAATCGTAACCAAACAGTTTACCCTAATGCGTCACAATGGTTAAAACCCATATATTGTATTATTTTAATACACAAAAAATACTACATAGAAAGAAGCAAAAAAACAATCATACAATATTTAAATTATATGATACGAACTGGACCAGCTCCTCGTAGCTGACATTAAACAGATCAATGTGAAATGCCAGCGTATTAAGGAGCCGGATGACGACAGACATATGCGAATCAGCAAGTGCGGATTTCTTAGCCGTAACGCGAAATTAATCAATCTTTCACGATTTCAATTATAATTTATGATTTGTATTTGAGAATATTTTACAACTGATTTTTAAGAGCATTTAATGTCTAGAAATGCATATTTTCATTCTCTATTAAAATACTAATATTACTATTTTTATTCACTAAATATTTTTTTAAACATTTTTATTAAGAATTTTAATACATACATATAGAACAGCCCATTTCTATCTACCTTATTGAAATTATAAAAATGTCGATATGTAAATATTGATTTTTCTTTCTGGAAAAAATCTTATATATACATATATAAAATATTCCTTTTAAGAGTAATTTTATCTGCCCCTTTTTTCAGTTGTCTACATTATTCTCATTTATATATATTATCATTTAAAATCTGTAAAGCTTTTTATCCATGTAGAATTATCACACCTAAAATGGGCGAACACCATGCTATATAATTTTTTACAGCACCTCATAGCTATCACCGTAAACATCCTTGTGTTTTGTATGCTCGTTAAGAAGTTGAATGACTCAAGCAAGAGGAGCATTGACGATCGCTTATGTTCTGCCCGCAAGAAGTAAGAATAAGGGACGTGATCGCGACTTCTAGGGAGCTTTGAAGCTCCTAGCCAAAAGTTGCCAAGCATAGGCGGGTTGCCGACGCCACCTCTAAACAAGTTTAAAAAGTGCCTTATTGAGTAGACAATAAGAAATTTATTATATTAAATTTATAAATATAATACGTATACATTTAGAAAAATATATTATGTACAACTAAAATATTTATTATTAAATTTGAAAAGAACAAATAAGAATAATAAGTAGCATTGACAAGAAAAATCAAAATAACAATTTTATAATGATATAATATATGTATTATTTATTGACTTAATTTTTTATAAATAAATTATTCATGAATTCATTAAAAAAATATTTTTTAATTCTTTGCAAATATTTTTAGTTTATTTTGGTAAATCATTAAAAGTTTTAAATTCAATATGTTTTATATGATTTGTGGCAAACTTCACAGAAAACGCTTTAGGGATGTGTAAATGATCGGTTAATTTAATTTTATAATTTTAATGAATTATATTCCAATACTTTTAACGAAAAGGACCAGGATACAAATACAGATACGACCCGTATTACCTCTTGTAGAAATATATCAGAATTTGTCTTTGAATTCTCTCTAACAAGAAGTACTTCGATTCACTAGGATTACGGTCAATGGAGCTATATTTAAGGACGCTATGAACTAGCGTATCGTATAAAATGAAAATGACGGCCGCAACGTGAATAACCCATAAAAAAGGTAACAAGATCGAAGAAATAGATCATGACAAGCTTTGTCGAATGATTTTTTAAAGTCAGTATAGATTACATTGACCATTCTAGAATCGAGAGATTTTGTCACAGCCTTCGAAAGGCGCAAGAGTCTAATGATCGTGGAGCGACGTAAACGAAACCCGTGTTGATCTACTAGCCCATGCTGACAGTGGTTGTGGATATATCTAAAGAATTAGATTTAACAACTAAGAAGGTGCTGAAGAATCGACGATGCTATGTGAAAAACGAGTCTAATTTATTTTTTGTATAATAATATTTTATTTTTTGTGGTAAACACACTCTTTAGACATTATTTTAAGGGTTGCAATATCAACAAGCAATTTAGAGCATTCCAAAATTTTGGCTTAGAGTCTATGTACTTAATGCCTAATTTGCATAATACTTTACTGTCCTGTTGTCTTTGGAGTAGCAGTTTGTCTACGCTTTTTTAATATATTTTACTCAGTTGTGAAAAGATCGCATACTTTAGCACACATAGATAATACTATATATGAACTATTTATAGTTAAAATTTACAAAAAATAAGCAGAGCTAAGTTAAAATAGCTAAGAAAAAATAATATGCTGACTTTAACTAAATTTTAGTCATAAAAATATAATATGTTTGGGTAATACAATTGGCGAAAAACAAAAAGTAAAATGATCGCAAATCTATAAGGTAATTTAATTCATAACTCTGTCGAACGATTGCTCTTACGTCGGCCATATTGTCGGCCATCAATTATTTAGCGGCGGCCATTCTTTTGCATTTAAAGTGACGGCAAATTGCGCGCAACCGCATGTATGAAATACGACGATGCCACGCATTAATTCTACGAATTATTGCATTGATGATCTACGAGCGGTCGGTGAGCATCCTTTCTCAGGAAAGATTTATATGGTCGCTTATCTGATGAAAAATAAATTACACCCCCTCTATAGTATAATGGCAAAAAAATAAACACTAAACCTTAATTAACCAAAGTGTAAAATGAAATGCGCTCCCATTACGAGTATACCTCGGATTATACGGTCGGATAGTTTTATTTTTAAAATAATGACTATCATTAATACTGTGACATGAAGCGACTTTTATCCAGCACTTACATTAAAATTATCAAAAGCTGTCCATTTAGTGTTTTAATCCTTTTTTCAAATATAATTGGGAGCGGTGACAAAAAACCTAGAAATGCGATAACTATTTAGTTATCGTATAAAAGCTCTCTTTTATAACATTGAAAGAAAAAAATCTGTATATAAATAAATAATAAAATAAATGCTATCTAGACTGATTTTTACTGGCATAATATGTTATGCCTTAATGCTTACAAAATTGATAGCTTAGTATTTTATTATGCAAATAAGGGCTTAGAAATCTTCCGAATACTCCGCCAGATTGATTCCTTAATGATCAAAGATATTATATAGTATTTATTAATATTTTTATACAAAACATTTTAAATTTATAGTTTTTTGCATATTAAATTATGTATAGTATTGGATAATTTTAATGGTTATTTCATCGATTTTTGATCGATGATCCTAGCTGAATGTGGCACGTATTATTGTGATAGAAGAAAACCTAATTCGTATCGACTTTTACAATCCACGATTCACATTTGCCCGATGTATGTGCAAATGTGCATGCAAATATGAAAAGTTTCAGCACGAATTGCAGAATAACAGCCTTAAACGCCACGAACGATCATCTTTGCCTGCATCATCGGCCTTAATTCACCGCCAATTAAAGTCTCATACCTCCTCCTTCACGACCATAATAACACGTTCACTAATGGCCCGCTGCAATGAAAAGGGTAATTGATAAAGCATTATTAATGCAGATAACCCACCCAAGCCGTGTGATTAGCCAGGAAGCCAAAAAGTTCCCAGGGAGTTGCCATGCGCTGGCCACAGTTGCTAGGAAACGCTCTTCATAGGGAGATCACGCTGCTGTTAGTGTTGCTAATAACCACACGCGATATGCAAAAATCACTATAAATACAGGCTATTTGTGAGCATATCATAGACTCTATGATATAATATAATATACTTTAAATTATTGTTTAGATATCTGCGATTTTTATTCCTACAAAGCTGTTTTTAATATTATAATACTGCAAATTAGTTCTATCAACTATATTAGAAAATTGATAACCATTATTAATACTGTTATTCATAGTGAAATTTCATGTGCGACTAATTACAAAAACAATAACCCAATAGTTTACATACAACATTGGCTGAAGTTGGCGATAGCTTCGTAATCGAATTGTTTGAAAATTTTCTATTTAATTTGCTATTTTTAATAAGAACGTTTATTAGTTACAGTATAAATTACTTTATAATTTAAAAAAAAAAATTTATGTTTATTGTGTAAATATAAAAGCCAGTTTTTAATAACATTTACGTACTAATTAGAAAGAAGCAATAAACTGAAAATATCGACCACCTAATCTGTTGCTTTAAACCAAAAGTGGACAGTAAGCACAATATGCGCTATAAAAATATTAATAATTTTGAGACATTTATATATATATATTATATTATATTTAAATCCATATTAAAATAAAAAATATTTTTTAAGGTACAAAAAAATATTTTAAATACATTTTAAAATTCAAGTATGGAATTCGAATTAGAACGGGTCAGTAAATTGAATTCCCATGACTCTCTTTGCTGGAAATGTTTTTTTTAACAAAATTTTAAAAAATTCTAAAAAATATAGTTTTAAATTGTTTTAAATTGACAACGTTTACCAAAATTTAATTACACCTTTATTCTATTATACATAGAGAAGCTAATACAAAACCACAATATTTATTTTATATTTAAAATCCATTATAAACTATACATATTTTTCTAAAATTTAAAAATATTTTTTTAGAATTTATTGTTTTTTTTTACATATTTTCAAATGGAAAAAACAGGATTTCCCTAACTGTCTAATTTTCTTTCATATGGCATCTGTTAAACGCACGCCGCGTGCAATTAAATAAACAGTGAAATATATTGTATTACAATCACGGTGCATTTTTCTTACGCACTGTTAATTATAAAATATACAAAATGATTTAGCACTTAGAATTATATACAATACAAAAACTTTAAACTATGAGTGTGCTAGTAAGTGTTTGGTTATATGGATAATATGTCACGGTTATTTTAACAAAATTACTATTTACTTTCTAGGATCAAATAGAAGACAAACAGCAGTAATTTGCCAAATAGAGATATGCATACCAAAGTTAATTAGACATATTACAATGGTATGATTAACATGATAGTTAAAATGAAAAATTTGATATTCATTTAAGCAAAAAGTTACATTTTATCTACTATATAGTATCGTTTACAGTTAATTTTCAGATGCAATGAAAGATCTAATAACATTTACTTATGGCATATAATTTAAATATAATATATTGCGAACAACATCAGTTAAAAAAAATGCCAATCAACATAATTAATTCTCTACGATATCCTTCTTTTAACTCTTTATAAAGATCTTATTGTTTTTAATTATTTTTCAGAAGCAATGACACAACAATTTGCTGACTTATATGGCGACAACGTAGAATTAGTATCTAATCTAGTATATAAACAAAAAGTGAGTCATTTCAAATCATAGTCACTGTCAGCAATATTATCTATGTATAAACAACATACTACATAAATTTGATGTAACTGAATATCCTGAATTTGGTTGCGCAGTGAGAAAAAATATTTCACAGAACAAAAATTGATAAAAAAAACATTATGTAAATACATATAATGCCACATCTGAACCAAAAGTAACCCACTCAGATATTTTGGCTATCGATTATTTCAAGAATACAATCACATATTTATAATAATTTTTAAATCTTCTATATTAGATAACATCCAAGAAACTACACATTTATAATCTGACCATTGTCTGATATATTGCGATTCGTCGCTCGGAACGGAACGATCAAGGTGATTTTTTTGATGCAATAATGGTTTTAATTTATTTTGTTTATATACTTTGGTATATACTAAATATTATCACCATATGGCACAAAAAGCGGAAAAATCAAGAGCCCATGACTGACGTTTTAGGACAATTATAAAATAATGCAAAAATTCAAATATTTACATCCTAGCCAAATTATTATGTCATATCATTGTGTAAATATTGTATTTAGATTTTAATTATTGTACAGGGCTTTTATTGTTCATAATTATTTTTTTAGAAACCATGAGTGAGCAATAAGATGACTACGCAGAAATGGAACTAAACTTCTTCAACTAAATAACCGCCTGCATCACAATCATTGTCACGCGATCGTCGTGAAAGATTGTATCCCAAAATATCAATAAATAAAAAATATGTTTTATTAGCATGTATATAGTTTAAAAACGTACCTAGTTTATTTTCTATTCGAATAATTATATTCAGTCAAATCAAAAGAATATGTGTTAAATTGAAAGCAATGATAAATTTGATATATTGCAAATAAAAAACTCACTTTTTAGTCTCGTAGCCCTTCGACGGAACTTTGCACATTTCTTTAAAAGATTTTTCAATTGTTTATATAGCTTATCCAGTGTATACTTCTAATCCTTACACGCACTCATTTCACTTTTCTAGTTAAAACGTATATAGTTAAATCACAATCCAAATATTTATATGCAGTCAAACCGAACAACGCACATGATAAATTAATGAAAATTATTGTCACGTTACAAAATTAATGAAGATTGTTATCACGTTGCTACCGACTATTTTGTTTTTTATTTAAATGCTTATTTTTCATTGGTTGACAGTCTCCAAGCAAAAACAAAAGAATTCATTACCAGAAGCTCGGAAATCAATTAAGCCATTTAAATTTTCATTTTTATTAATTATAATAAAATATATTTATTTTGTTTACGTGTATTATTATACATCGTTCATACAGAGCAATACAATTCTGTTAATCGTATCTGAGAATAACAAATTAGTTATTTTATATAACGAAAAGCGGAAACATCAAAGAAAACGTGTAAAAAATATTTAAGCAACTTCAATGGCGATTCCGATACATGTAATCATATTATAACAAGTAAGTTTAAATAAAAATAACTCTTGATACATGTCAAAAAACATATCATTTGTTAGAAAATATCGTTCATTTGATCTAGTATTTTAAAAATTACTTTCAAAATCAACTACCGCAGATGTAATAACATTTGACTCGCTTTCGTTATTTATACGTCATAATTAAAATAATCGGAGGCCATAATTATGGGCGTATCGTCTTTTGTATCTCGAGTCTTACCAAGAGTTTTTAAAAAAAATGTGACACGTCTAATCGGCTCGTTTATCACGTACCTCGCTATTAAGGCATCACTATTGACAAGTTATTTGTTATTTATTATGTTATTAGATGATATTGATTATCTTTGAAGCGTATCTTAATTAACCGAAATGTGTTACGGTTTAAAAGATCGTTCACGGCGATCTTCGATAACTAACTGGAAACTTCAACCAGAGGCCCTTGAGGTACACGGGTTCGTGTGTGTACTGTATGAATGCATCTTTAGCGATTGTCATCAAATAAATCGTCGCCAATCAGAATTTTAATGAGACGTTTTGCGGGTGAAACAGAAGGATATTTTTTGTCGGCCGGCAGAAACGAACGACAAGCGAGAATCCGGTTTTCTGAATTAACTTACTGCAGTTTGACCTTATCCCTTCCTTCATTGTCCCTCAGCGTTGGGTCTAAAAACGTCAAAGTTGACTTATGGTAGGGTTAAAACAGCTCGACGTTCACACAGTAGCGGATTTCCGATTTAGGAAACATGAAGATCTGGTTTTAAATGTGCTTCTTGGATGTAGTAGAATTTTGCATTGTTGATGAATTAATAGAAATACAAAAAATGTATCATCTTCTCCAGCTTCTCATCGACTGTAAATATAGGATGTACTTAATCATATGTAACCATTTTTATTATACGGTTTTCATCTGATCTTGTGGTGGTGATTGCGAAACCTATACAAGAGCTAAAGATTTATAGCATAACCAGGTTGAAACTATTTAAGGAAGAACTAAAATATAAATAATTATATTGTTTGTATAAAAACATATCGTCAGATAATAACAACGAAGTGTAACAATTAAATTCCGGTATTAATCCTTTCTGGAATCTAAATATCTCTTCAAGCAATAAAAATATTTTTAAGTTCCTTGCTTGTTTATTCAGATTAAATTAAGTCGATCGCGATCAAACAGGCTATCTCAAATCGTCATAATAAGAAGAAAAAATAAAAAAATATTAAAAATAAATTATGCGAGCTAGACTTGTTGTTTGTAGCTGACATTAAATTAAGATTTTCTAATAAAAATTTTAAATTAAGTATTGCGCTTTGAACGAATTTTTTTAATGCTTTACAATCACTGCATAAAAAGGGTGGGTCCGTGCTAGATGCTTGAAAATATGCATTATTTTTTGAAAGTTAATAATAGAAGTCGGAAATATTTTAACCGCTCTTCTTTAGAATCGACAGATTTCAAAACTGTATGGGGGATTTCTACAGAGCTAAGCCATTAAATTTACCTGTCAGCTTAATTTAAATTAAATCTTATTTTTTCAATATATTTTTCGAAATATAAAAAACATAAAATAGCAATAGATTTTTTCTACGATTTGGGTTTAAAATTTATTCGTAACGTTTAATAAATAATAAATGCTTCACCATGCTTCAAGTTCTTCTATATTTTAATTATTATGAATATTATATTTTACATGATTAAATAATGGCAAAATATTATTAAAAAAAATAAAAACAGTAAAGATATTCTACACATACAAATATATACTGTATTATTATATTCACATACTATATATTACATATATATTTTTATTTATTAAAATTTCTCGGAAATTTTCATGAAAATCAAGAAGTAAAAATAATAATTCTTATTTGTTTAGACATGAAAAACATCGAGTAATCAGAATGCCTATATTCCAATGCCAGCGTATCAAGGATGGCGACAGCCATATGCAAGTAGGCTAGTACGGATGTACTGGCTTTAACCGGCATTAGAAGAGGCCGCGATCGTGACTCTTGAAAACGCTCTGAAATTCGATACTGGAATTTTTTGAGAATAATTCGATTGAATAAAAGAAAAGCACTGGAATACAAACGTGAGTAGTAAGCAAATTTTCTTATATAACGCTATCTCAAGAACAATTTTAAAACTATTTTGATTAAAATGTATTTGTTATTAATAAGTATTTGGTTACTCAGAAATTCCATATTATAGATCTTGATTAAAAAATGTTGCAAACTAACGTATTATATTGGACACAAATAACTAATGAATCATCAAAGTGAAACGTATTAAAAAGACGAGCATCTGGAAAAAATTTTCACAGATGTCGTTTACGTGTAGAGAGAACTTACACTCGCTACTAAAAGTGATTCTGAGTTCTTTAGCGGAAGATTCTCTAGACAGAAAGTTCCCACTGAGATTTTAGATATATTTTTATTGTAAATGAAATCGGAAAAATTACTTAATATGTCATTTTTCGATACTAAAGAACAGACAGTTCCCGGAAGCATATCTTCATAGAGAATTTAAATCACTTTCTAGATAGAAATAGTATCTTTTCAGATTGAATACATCTAAACAATTTTAGTTCATTGCCACATAAATGTAAACTGGAATTTGTAACTGCCATATTTATGTTATTAATAAATAACGAGAAAAGCAAATGACCCAAATTGGACTCTGGAAGAACTCTCGAATGAGTAAAATATTTTTTTCAAAATTTAACCATCATAGGTTACGAACTGCCTACGATCATTCAAATAACTCTAAGTTAGATCATCCGGACAGCAAATGTCCGACCATTTTTTAATTGATAACTCATGACAAGCTTTGTGAAGGCCTTTTCAAAATCAGTATCTATTTGTATTCCCACATTAAAAGCTTTTGTCAATAGTTTAGTGAAAGACCGTGCTGTTTGTCCAACAAATCTGCTGAAAGTGATTGAAAACGCAAATATGAATAATTATTTTGAGTAATTTATCATGAACTTCTATGCTACCAAACTATAATTCTTGATACGCACTTTTTAAACCCTTTATATAAATAAACCAGGAAAAAATTAAGGCAAAATCACGCTTAAAATGCAGATCGAGACTGACTTCACAATCATTTAAAATAAAATTGGGAAATAATTTAAGCTCGTCGTAACTTCTCGAATACATATTTAAGATTTGATCTTATATTATTTATCTCTGTCTTCAAAAAATTAAAACATCTAACTAGTAATAAAAAATCTTATAATGAACATATCGCAACCTTATTTTCATCAATCAAATTTTTTTTTTAATATGATCAACATTAACATTTTTTATTATATGCATTACCTATGATGTATGCTGTTAAAGTTATTTTTATACACATAAACGCTTTAATAATTGAAATTTAATCGTCATAATATTAAAATCTGATTTTTAAAGCGCTAATGTCCTTGTTTAAAGCACTCAGGGTATAATAGGCCCACTATATTTATACAAGGTGGTCTTTTCGCTATAATATCTGACGACTATTCATTCATTATTGCTAAATATCGCTCTTCGAGGCATAATGCTCGTCTTTTAGCAGCGACTTGTTCACTTAATTGCCTTTTTTCGCAAATTATTTATACATTAGTGTCTTTTCGCATGACTACCGAAGTGTCGGTCGAGATTCATCTCGCGCATTCAGAACACGTCTCGTTTATGAAGTCATAAATAATGATGTAATTTTTGTACGATGCGTTACTTTAATCGATCGGCAGAACAGGCAATTTCAGAGATGCACGACTTATTTATCGACAAATTCCGCTTTTGCACATAAGCGTATTCATACAGGTAATTTGTTGCATGGATAACATATTGACTAATAGATAAGAATCCTATCTACTCGAGAAACTGTTTTTCTTTATGTAAGAACCATATACATAAATATAACTAAGCTATTTTTTAATGCATAATAACTCCTGATACTTGTTACAATATTATAAAAATTAGTTATTCTAAAATTTAAGTATTTATTCAATACCCTAAATGAAAATTTATAACTGGAACATAAAAAATCAATATTGATATTAAATAATTTATAACAATTATAAAAACATTATTTATTCTGAGAATTATCATATTTGATTAAATGTAAATATCGACGGTAAACGTAGAATTAGCATAACAAAAGCAACACCGTAAATTATAATTCTAAATTATTTATTCTAAAAAAGACTAGTATTTTTGACATATTACAGAATTACACACTTGTACGACATGTGATTACAAAGTCAAATTTTTTGTGGGGATTTGTAAACGTTTTCCATAACTGGATAATACGTGATATTTAAATAATATATTGATTTTTGCCTAATACATAAGAATTATATACTGCCATAAAAATAATGTTATAAACTTTTTCGTTTATTCAAATGGTCTTTAAACTGAAATAAAAATCATGTAATTGTATGTAATTATATGCAAAGTTATGTTAATGAAGCGAATACAACAAACGTAAATGAACGACAGTGGGAAATTTAACTGTTTATATAACATGTGTTTTAATTTTAATTGCGCGTAGATTTTTTTTTGTGATTTTGTGAGCCTTTACGCTATTTATAATAATTGCTTAGAATGCCTATATAATTTAAAAGTAACTATATCTATATTGTGTTGAACATACAAAGTAAAATATAATTTTAATATAATAAATTATAATCTGATTTGTCTTGGTAACTCAAATGATGATTAACTTTCTATAAGGAAACTTGCCCACAAATATCATTCTCAATAGTAATCTGTCTATTTCTATAAATCTAAATTAATCTGACACACTGGAATTCGGATAAACACCCACAGTGTGTTTTATTGTATTATATTTAATTTTAATAATACTATTTAGCGCCTGATGAATATTTGTATATCTAATTATAATATTAAGTAGTGAATAGAAAAATATTAATAATAATTATACGCATATCAATAATTTATTATAAGCGCTTAAAAATAATTTTTAAAATTGATAAAAACGCCAAGAAATTTTTAGAAAAATTTACAGAAGTGAGAATCCAAATATTATGCTATTAAATTATAAACACTAGTGATAAAGCCAGTTTCCGTAGCTAATATACAAAGACGTACATGCTTTAAACTTTTAAGACTCAAACATAGGTTTCTTTGTTAAAATGGAACACCACTGTAAAAAACTCTTTGCAGATTAATTCGAATTAGCCGACATGAATCAGAAAGATAAAAGTATCCATCGCAAATGCCTTGAGAAATTATTGCCATCCAAACGACCGTTCGTAATCTGCTCTAACGACGAACGACAAACAGTTTCAAAACTTGCCGTTCTACTGTAATTTTCCGTTCCAGCAAAAGAGGTTTAAAACAAAATATTCTAGAGGTGGACCATAGATATAAATACGGAAACGTTGATACTTATTCAGACACTCCCATGGAGGCTCTCTCCGGTACTTCTACTGATATTTACATTTGAATATCTACTTCACTGTGTCAGAACTTTCCAAATTAAACATATTAAGTTCTTACGAACTTCAGACCATTGGAGGTCGCGGATGCCGCTGCTTTTCTCTTCACATCCTTGGTCTAGTTCGACTTTTAAAATCTGGAGTTGAACTCACTGACGCGCCTGGAGCCTACAAACGTACCAACAAAAATCTCGCCTATATTAAATTTATTAATCTTTATTTTTGCACTAAAAAATTTTTGCAAAAATAAATATATTAAATCTGACACGAAGGTGATAAAAATGCTTCATTTGCATTGAAATATGTTAACAGCTTACGATATCATAAAATAAAAATAATAATTTATAAAAATAGTTTGCCTTTAAGTACTAAAAACGTATTATTAGTAATATGCGTTATTTTTAATATTAATTTATGTAAAACATTAAAACTTTTATAGATGCTAATCAATTAATGCTTTAACATTGACCTTGATAATGTACAAATAATTCTCTCGAGCATTATTCAAAATGGTAATTAAAAAGGTAAAAGCGTGATGAGACCACTTGTCAAACGTGTCTTGCCCCTCCTATCGATCAATTTTATTGCCACCTCCAGTAAATCGGCGCCAAAACTGGCAACACCAGATAAGTAATTAACATCTTGGATACATACGTATGATCTTACCAGAATAAGCGAGTACCAAGCAATTAACAATGTCTAACGATATCTCTCAGCGTTCAATTAATTCAATATATCTTACGCTAAATAATCAATAAAGCAGTCATTTGTATTTTTTTATCAAATTCTAAACACTTTTTGTTGAAATGGTCAAGTTAAAAATGCCACCGCTAAATGGTAGTACCATTAACTCGCATCCGTCTACTAATGAACGACGATCTCTTTGCGTTTCTTAATCGCCCCATCGATTATTATTTGGGCTTGAGTCGTTACTTTTTTTCTAGAGATCGTAACGATGTATACACATCCTTTCATGATAAAACTGAAATGATTTTACAAGGGAAATATGATGATAATACACATTTATGACCAATCGTAAACGCGCAAGATTCTATGATCTTCCTTATAGACGTGGATAAAATGATCAATAAAAAAATGATCACGTATCTCTCTCTCATTATGATCGATAATGCGACAGACCAGTTTAAATATCGAAGCGTATCGTGATCAAAGAAATGAGTCGTTAATTTTAAGTTTTTTTCGCATTAATTATATGCAAATACGGTTGGCTCTATAAACAGGATCCCTAAGTGAATTTTCAATATACATAATCGTTTCATAAAACCGAGGTGGTAAAGATATTTAAAAGATTAAATGTATATATACAAATATGTATAAGAATTCCACCACAAAAATGTTTATATTATATATAAATAATAGTCAAATAAATGATTATATATTACCTTTACATAGCGTATATAAGTAAAATTTATGATCAAGTACCATGTAGAACATATTTGTCCCAAAGATATGACGTAAAATTTAATGCTAAAGTTTATTTATGAATAGTGTGCAATATTATAAGTTTTTATGCAAAAGTATGTTTTTTTTTATTGTATTACTTTAACGTTATCCATCCATAAGTAAAACTACAAAAAATACTCTTTGGTTGAAGAGGACGCGCACTAGACAAAACATTTTACTCTGTGCACATACCTATTGTTCTTTGACTTTTAGGTAACCGATCGTCTGTGAGACAATCTGGACCGTTTCTCTTTAGACGTGAACAAATATTATGAGTGTGTTCAAGAAGCGATGCAATTGGCTCGCAAAAATCTACATCTGTAGTTCACCAGAACTATCCCAAACCAGTATTGTAAAATATGTGACTCTTAGTCACAGAAAGGGAAATACGCCATAAAGTTACGCAGTACAGACAAGCCAAAAGACTGCATCAAGTTGAAAGACATCAGCGGATCATTCAGAAAACATATCACGACAAAACACAGCCGACAATAATACAAATCGACACGCCAGTTAATACTTTATACATATGACGTTCAAGACCTGCCATTTCAACTCCATTGCCTGATAGAGGTATCTTCATTTCTCTATATATGTATGTGGTTATTTATATGTTTTTTTCCGTTGTCTATTTGGCTGTAAAGTCACACCTCTTCAGCCTCAAAACCCAAAATTATGCTAAAAAATGTAAAATAATTGTATTGGTTTCCTGTTGCTAATTTTTTTTAATATGTATCTAATCTTACATAAGCTTTTAATCTATAAATATCATTAAAAATATATTTATCATTACATTCCGGTCTACACTTACCTTCACATGAACTTCATTTAATTAAATGCTCTTGATTTTATAGACTACTTGACTTGTTTTTTGGTGCAAAAAATATTTATTTTAGACGTGAATAGATCCGACGTTGACCTCAGTTAAGCTGGCGGTAGTGGTAAAAATTAAAACATCGAAATTAATAACACAATTACGGCCTTAATGCTTGTATATAACCACATCGTGTACGGTCGATCGTGACTCGATCTCGATTAACAGTTCGAAATATGCCGCGGAAAATATCAAACCATTATCAATTAATCTCAGAAGAGGCCTTCGATATGAGCCGCAATTATTATATTTTTTACTAAATTCACGATTATTATAAACAATGAATTAAATACAATTTAACCATGAATGCGTCACTTTGTACGTAGAGGCGACACTAGAACTTTCTAAATAAAATATGTAATAAAAAAAACGTTGTGTCGAATCATCGTTTCTGATGATTAAATTACACTCCAATTGATACATTGAAAGATTCGTGGCGTCATAGCTTAAGAAGACATATGAGAATGATTTTTTTTCATTCCGGTTCTCTTCCATCGAAGCGTTGAACTCTAAATAGCGTATTTACACAACATTGACGAGGCATGATTTTGTGAAGTTTCCATATATTTTTAAACCATTACCATTTTAAATCACTACATGTTTAAGAATGGTATAACTCCATATATATTATATATAATGTATAATTAAATAAACGGGGATAATTTTGAAATCGATTTTAACTGCAATTATCGTTTGAAAGCCCTACGATTGATTGACGGTTTAAGTATACAGCAATTTGTTTTACCTAGGTTATGACACGATAATTGAAACTTACGTGAGTAAATATTTATATGCTTTATTTTTTTTAAATCCTCTACTATATTTTTTAATTGAGTTATACAAATTTAATCAACAAATACCATTCACACCTAGATTTTAATTAAAGCGTATATCACAATGGATTAGGGGCGTCTCTTTTTTATTACAGTTTTATTTTATAATTACATTTCTACTCACGCAGATTACATTATGAAATCCAAATATATTTTTATTGATTTTTTACGTCGCATTAAGTTACTAATTCTATAAATTGAAACGACCGTGACACAACTACCACACAGAATTTATTATATCATAAACGTCCAACTTTATCCGGATTTTCAGATTACATTCCTCCCATAAGCACCTGTTAAAGATCTAACGCATAATTTTTAATGACGCTTGTATTTTTTTTATTTTAGTACTTAAAATATCCAAAATAATAATAAAAAAGCTCGTTCGACCCACGACCGGGTGTTGTTTAATGTAATAAAATTTCACTCATTACTCTGTCCGTATAAAATTACAAAGCTCGAGAGGAATTTTAATTTGTAAATGGAAATCAATTTGTCTTAAGATTAACAAGATAAGGACGACATCCGATCAGCAGGACGATTGTAGAGTTGTAGATTGCTATTTGCGGTCGCAATTTATATACATACGTTGTATATATTTAATCATTTTGATTTATTACAATATCTAAACAACTATAAAATAAATAGCAAAAAATAGACTACCTTATCAATAATCTTGAATTTGTAAATATGCATAGCATAAATAAAGAAGAGCTTTCAATGTTTATTATAATATTTTTTAAATAAATCATTTGCATATTCATATTTCTTAGAACGCCCCGATATATAAATAGTGTTTGGTAAATATGAAAAACTTGCTATGCATATTTACTAAGTCGATCGTGATCGAGATAATTTTCGGTACATAATTTTTATCTTTAGCTTACTTAATATTATTTTTATACATTATACATATATAAATTAAAACTATTTATATATACATAATTTTTGTTGCTTTTATTTAATTTTTAACATTTTTAATATTTTAACATTTTTAATTATAAACTAGCTCGTTAATGTATTATAACTCACTTTTAATTTCCATATTATTACATAGGCATCAAGATATTATGTATCATATATGGGAATCTAAATATTTCACAATTAAACGTGAAAAGCTGTTTTTACAGCAGTTTTTTTTTGCTATACTTTACATTATAATGGTTATTTTAGGTAATAATGAGCAAGGAAATAATAATTTATTATTTATAAAATAAAAGCACCGTTAAAAAATCTTTAAAAACGTATACAACATTATCACAAAGCTGTGCAGATGTATATTACCAGAAAAAAATATATTATATAATGAAGAATCTTGACTTGCAAAATTCCTCAAGTAAAAATACCTAAGAATATATACAGCTGTATATAATTTAAATAATGAATTAAGTATAATGGAAATATGCCTAAAAAATAATATACTTAAATGAGAATTAAACTAAATGTAACTTTATTAATTATAAAAATATTTTATATAATAATATAAAAATAGTAATAGATAACTCAATTATAGAAATAGTTGATAATATAAAATATTCAGAAGTAATTGTAGATACAAAATTAAATTTTAAGGAACATTGTTAATAAATATTTAAAAATAGGTATATTATCAAGAATGAAAAATATGTTATGTATAAACACAAAAAAATAATTTACAATAGTATCATATTGCCTTCTTTTACTTTTTGTGCGACAATATTAGATATGTATAATAAATTAGATAAACAAATGTTGCAAAAATTACAAAATAGGGCAATGAGAGAAGTCTTAAATAAAAATAGATTTACTAGTCGTAGAAGTATGATTGATAGATTGGAATGGTTAAATGTTCAAGAAATATTGAAGATAAATATTTTAGTATTTATATATAAGTAAAAAAAATAGTATATTTCTAGAGTATTTTAATAGGTATTTAATAAGATATAAAAATGTACATAGATTTAATACTAGAAATAGAGAAAATTTAAGGATAATTAGGTATAAGAAAACAACTACGGCTAGGGGAATTATATACGGAGGTGTGAATTTGTATAATAATATTCCTAAGACAATCAGCAAAAATAGAACTGTAACGGGTTTCCTAAATGGAATAAAAAAACACCATGTATGTTAAAATTTGTTTTATGTAAAAATTAGCTATTAAGCAAAATAAATTAATAAAATAAATAAATAGGAAAATAACACCAAACATAGATTGCCTTGGATATTCTGTTACAGGAATTTCAGACACAATTTAATATTTACAGTATAACACATTGGACTAGAGACAAATCAACTCAGATTTTAACTTAAGTTCACCCCGGTCTCTTGAGAGGATCAGTCAATCGCGATTTATGACCAACTATATTTATTCTACGACGTTCTACGCGGTATTAAATCGACACAGCTGTCATTTGCCACAAGAAATATTTTAAACAAATAAATTTATATCCGCGTATAAACTTTGTCCGTTTATATCTGATATATATCAAAAATATTGTGACCTTTGTCCTCAAAGAAACGGAGCGGCTTTCCTAAACGGAAAAAGTATGTTATCAACTTCATGACGAAACTGAAAACATGGTGTTAAAACAAATAATGAAAGAATGTGTAATCTAAAAGGTAACCAGACTCCAAAAAAATTGCAGACGAAATAACCTCTCCGATTCGAGCAGGTACAAATTCTTAGCATACAAAACCATAGTAAAAGAGAAGCAATTTAGTTATGGTGGAAGTTTAACCATTTTGACCACAATTTAAGCTCTCGCTGGGTATATGTGTACCGCATGAATTAACAAACGCTCAGAAATTAAAACGTTTGAAGGTGATGATTCTTAAATTACCTGCGATCTCTGAATTGACAACAAAAAATATATGAATAATGATTAAATGGAAATGAAGCTCCAGTATAGACCTTAGCTATTATTGCATAAAATAAAAAATATTCAATGATGAATTAGTTGCAGTTGAATAATATTGTCGCAAAATAGAAAATATGCATAAAACATGATAAAAATACCAGTCTACCACATTCATACATCTTGAACCTTAATAAAAAAATAAATAGAATATTTCAGGGTCGTGGTTGACAATGAATCAGACGCAATCAAACCATTTCGAGGCATTTTCGATGGAGACGCCCGGCCAAGGACGAGAGCTTGGCTTGGGTCTGTCTGACATCTTGGCATTACATAAAAAAAAAGAAATGCGCTATTCTCTCTACACTGCATACAGATTGAGATATGTTTTCTGAGGCATTCAGAAAGACGTGACAACGATTTTTTATGAAAATATCTTATCACGCCTTTTATATCTCTTGAAAAGCAGTTTTTAAAATGTTTCTGATAAACGTTGGAAAGCATTTAAAAAGTTATGGCGAACGGTCACCACATTTAAATTAAAATTCCTGTCATATCCTTATTATTTACATGCAAATAAATTTTTACTTTTTAAAACTATATTTAGTGAATCAAGTAATAAAAGAATTCGAGTAAGTTTAGGGTCTTGAGATGTAGATTTTTTTCAATTCGTATAATCAATTATATTTTTAAAAGTGTTTTTTAAGAATATTGTTTAATTTTTAATTTGACAATACATCAATCAAGTAATTTATTTTTATTTATTAATTTATTGCAAAAGATTGTATTAAAAAAAATTTTGATACCATATATGCGACTTTATTTAATCATCATGATATTCATTCGCAATATTTGGAAGAGTTCGGAAAACCTAATCTATAATGACTGATAAAATTTATAATTATTTATTAACCACTAATTCCGAACCTCCATACACCATAAATATTACAAAACATTAAGGCCTATTAAGTATTAGTAATCAACTTATAAACAGCGATCAGATATTTTAATTTACTAAAAAACTTTTATGCTGTTGAACCTAATTTAAAAATGCAAAAGTAGACGCATGTTAATGAAGAATAAATTGCCACTCATTTTAATTTTAGACGAATGATCTTCATACTAACATGTATTAAAAAGCACTATCTCTTCATCTGAGAACATGTTACACACACACACATATAAAAAGCGCGCGTAAACGTCTTACAGCCACGATGAAGTCATCGATGAAAGCTCGTACCATTAAATCTCGCTCGCGCGAATTGGACACACACCATCCCACGTACAGCATAGGTCTACATAGATTCTAGATCATGTCCTCCAAGCGCCACTTACCAGCTAGTGGACAGGGGAGGGGTTTAATGTGTGTTATTAAAAGTCGCATTAAACGCGCGACGCGAGCGAGATGAACCCGATGCACCACAAACGCACAGATTGCGGTCCATCTCGTGCGGGATGCTGTCGGCATGCTTTATAGAGCTGCGCTGATGCTCTTCGTCGAGAGTTGCTAAACCGGATGGACCTGTTGGTGATTTGCTGTCCGGGGCCGGGGTCTCTCCCATATGTGAAAAATTACGTCGTGACTCCGGGCAATTCGATGATATTGTATGTGTATATAGCAAAATTCAAATTGCTTCGCAGATTTACAAAGTAGAGATGGACATGCGCGATTCTACGTTTGTGGAAATTCTAAGAAACATGACAGCATACAAGACTGAATAAGAAATAGCTTTAATGCTAACCTTGTAATAGGGATAGTGTAGAAAGTATGACATTTAAATCGGTTAAATATAATGAAGCAATTATTTAAATCTAACTCATAAACATTGCATACTTTTTATATTAATTAATATAAATAAAGTATTCTCAAAAGGGACAATTAAACAATGAATCTTAGTATTTATTTAATGAGAATTTTAAGTTCAACTTTCACACGATTAATATTTATAATAAAGCATCAGAAATTCTGTGATTTGTTATGCGAAATTGGAAGACATTTCAATGATGAAGTGCCACTTTGTATTTGTTACGGTATAATGGTATTTGTCATATTACATTTTTACCTGAATTTTATAGCTAAGATATTAAAATATTAAACAGATTGATGTTCTATTTTATAATAACTGTAATCAATACCAAAACTATAATAGAATCAATATGTAATCTGTCCAATGGTAAGTAAAGAAAATTAAACAAATTCTTTTTCATCATCATTAAAATTTATAAATTATTTTTTATTTAGAACAGTTTCTAAAATAATATAAAAAAGTAAAGTCTTCTAAAATCGATTTTTTTGTTAAATACATACAAGATATTTCTATGAGTTAAAGTAGCACATTATTAGAGAATTTTATACCTAATATACCTTATATAAATAACCTAGCGTGATTTTAATCATCACGATATTCATCCGTGAGATCAGGAAAATCTAGGCATACCTAAACTGTGATGATCGATAGGAATTAAATAATAATAACTAATTCTGATCTCCCAAACACAGTTTTTTAATATTATATTTCAGATTACACTTAAATGCTTAGGGGGGCAGGGCCCACAGCAACAATAAGCACCGGGGACCAATTTTTCTCTATTGTATAACGGTCACTGCAACGCCAATCTGTTAGTTTCACTTTTTAGACATAAACACATTTCGTGTATGTGTCCAAAAAGCGATGCAATTGCCCAACCAACCTCCTCATCTGCTATTACCAGAGCTGTTTACGCGACCAGAGACGTAAATATTAATACTTGATTAATAATATTAAGCAAAAGCAATCAAATTCTTAAGAAAAAATTTTATGCATCTTAATTTATTTTTTTGTGCACAATTAGTAAGTTTATCTTTATTTCATTAAATGTGTTTTTAAATACGTACACATATTATTTTTTCTACCTACGTGCATTCCGAAGTAAATATATTTGAAACTGTAAAAATCTGAATTTTTAGAAAAAGAAAATATTAATAAAAGTATTTCTATGCTGAATTATCAAAATTTAAATATATTTTTAAATAAGATGAACTGCTTTAAAATACATAGATAATGCTAAAAAATATGAGATTTTTATGTTCACACTTATTATATTTTTATAAGCACGCAATCTTATATTTGTTTATATTTAAGCTCATCAATATGAGCTTTAAAATAATAAATAAAACTTATATATTCACAAAGGTAATATATATATTTTAGAAAAAAAAACTGATTATCTCCTCATCATAATTACGTGTTAATAATCAAAAAAAATATTTTTTAATCTTATATCCATTATCGTACAATTACACCACATTTATCATCGTTTGAAATCGCAGCAATGATTTGTATATAATATTGCCGACATTAATAATGAAACTAACGCGGCGGCCTTTTTAATAGCGTAGTTATTATTTTTAATACATCTCAATAGTTTAACGATTTAACATTAAAAATAACATGAGCACCTGAGTGGACATACAATATCAGAAATTCATGAAATATTACTTATACACGTAAATAAAATTTCTACAATTACCCAACACTTACAATAATAATAAATTCTCTTAATTTACACTTGCACTGAAGGCTATAAAGGATTTAAATGAAAATGTATAAATGATTTATACTCCTCTTTTTTATTTTTTTAAACCAGGATAATATAAAATATATATTATAGAAAATCGCGTTTTAATGGTTCGTAAAAAATGATTTTATGTATTATTACTAGTACATATTTGAGTATAATATATTATACTAAATTACTGACATCCGTTTATTAGAAATATTTATATGTATAATATATAAACTTTACTTGAATATAAAAATGTAAATACCTATTAAAGCTGGGTTTACGTTTTCGTAATTTATATATTATTCAATTTTTATTAATCATAAATTACTAAAATTCCAGTGATTCATCATTTTTTATTACAATTTGGAATTAATTGAATTCTCGTTAAACGCACTGTGGCATACAACATAACACGAAACCTAAACATTTGCAGGGCCATAATTAAAGGGGCGGTCAATGTGATGGATGGCATCTCTGGTAATCCGCTCTTGGATAACTATCATTTTGGAGATGAATTATTCTAAACGTGGTCCATTATTCAGATAACGACTTTTGAAAGAGAGAGATAGAGAGAGGAGTTAATACGAAGGCGTTTGAATTTATAGCGATTTGCTGACTGGTGTGCGTGCAAGCGCGTGGGCTTTTGGTGTGCTTTAAAAATTACCTGTTGAGTAGAACAACGAAACGGTAATGTCAACGATTTTTCAAACGATACAAAAAATCTACACATGAAATGTATACAAAACTGTATTAAGATAATATTTATCGTTTATAGTTAAGTCATAATCTACCATGACTTTCAAAACATTTAATTTATCTGAACTTCGTAGAAGTAAGTGCTCTTTTTTAGCATTCAACGCATGCACACTTTCCGATGACTTATTATTTTTTTAACTGCTTTATAAAGAACAGTTCTTAACATTGATCATAAAAACGCCTAGCAAAATATTTTTAATGCCATAAACAGAAACAAGTTGACAGTGAATTTTAATAGCAGTTTAGCCATTTTTACAAAAGAAATAGATTACTGATCGACTGACTTATAAATGACAAACACAATTTCTAATAAACTACTTTAGCGGAAACAGCAGTATTTTTAACTTAATAAAAAAATCGTTTCCATTTTTACTAGCATTGGAACTTCATATTCTGAATATAGCTCATATAATGATACTTAATACATTGAAAAATAAAAATCATTCTTCAAGGTAATAAAAAAGATCACCAATTTCATGGCAAATTCTTAAAAGATTAGTTCCACTAGCAATAATGATTGTCAATAAATATTATAGGTACATAGCTAATTATATTGAACTACCGCGATTACTAAATGGCTCTGGCTAAATATAAAAAATGAGTTTCAGTTAAATGCAATCGCTCATTATTAATCTTAAATGAACATGGTATTTTTTTACAGTACTGCTATTTATTGTTGCTTAAAGTTAAGGCTATTATGTTTTAATACAGATTAAGCCAATTTAATAAATATTTATAAAAATCAGATATCGTTATATCTTTCGTGAAATATGGACGAGAAAGTGTGTGTAATTTTGAGTGTGATTCAATCGTAACCGTTGTTAGCACGACCCTCGGATATAAAAGGTGGGCATCGAAATATAAGTCGTGTATTTTTTCACTTCATTTCTTTCCCATAGAATACCAACAACAATAAAAATAAAAATTGTTTCTTAAAATGGATCACGGAACAATCGTGAATGTGTACCAAAGACGCATTCCAAACGTGCGCTGAAAGGGCACGCGGTGCGCCTGTGCGCTTGGAGTATGCACGCACCGGCCGACTGGTGATCAGGTTATATAAATTGAGAATAATTTGGGTTCTCGGCTGGAAAGAGAAGGTGGGAAACCACTCAAAGGGTCAGCCAATCGCCGACAGGGGTCGTCAAAGATTTGATGATTTGACGTTTCAATACACGTGTCGTTACATTAAGCCAAACTTTATTTATTTTAGCAAACCTAGATAAAGTGTAAATTGTTTAATTTAATAATGATATTTATATTTTAAATCAATGTCTTTATATATCACTATTTCACAAATAATATTTTATGAAGCCTTAAAATATTTTAAAGAGATTGATCAATAAATTTTCGCTTTTTCAGAAGCATTCTAGATCAGAATTCATATTAAAATTATATGCATTGCAGATTTTAAAATTCTATATTTATTTATTGATTTTAACCTATTTTGTACATATTATACTATTAAAAATATATTCTGTATTTATATTACAGTATTGCCATTATCTATTAGAATTAATTAATCTTAATATCTGATGGTCTTGACATTGGGTTATTAATAGAATAATAAGGAACAAAAATCTGCAGAACAGGATCTTGAATTATCTAAAAATTCAATTGAATACTTTTTTACAAATTATAAGAAAAATATGTTAGATTTCTGTACACATATATAAGATTTAAAAAATTGGATTTCGGATCGAAATAATAATTTATGGTTGTTCTTCGTATCTTTTAAATCAGTGTTATAAAAATCTACCTCTTGCTACTGTTACAAAAAAATTCCTGGTTTAAAGAGGAAATGCATTAAGCCAAAATTACCAAAAAAAATTATTGGGTATATTATTTCTTATGCTTCACATGAAAATAAAAAAAACTCTTGACAAACTTTATATCAAGAAACAAAGTCACAGTACATTTACGCAAACATGATCCACATCCACAATCTTTTTTTTAGAATCGAATAATAAAAAATGTTAAACGGAACATTCTATGTCAAACTTACATCTAGATTTCTTAGCTAACTGTTAAGTTTTTAAAATTATAGACAATAAATTATTTTCAGCAGCTTAATAATTTAAAATCGATACTGAGAAAATATATAAACAACCATATTTTTTTATATTTTTCATGTTTCTAGTAAAAAATAATATTTGTAATTTATGGTTTAATTTATACCAAAATTCAAAATAGCAGGGCTGTGGAGTCGGAGTCGGAGTCGGAGTTGGAGTCGTGGAGTCGTGGTGTTTTGGCCGGAGTTGGAGTCGGAGTCGGAGTCGTGAAAAATGAGCGACTCCGAGCATTTTTTTAAATTACGAAATTTATGAATTTTTAATTGCGCAATAATGAATGTGTATAGCGTATGAATATTAAACGTGTAGAAAAACACCAAAAATACCTGATAAAATTAAACTTTTTTGAGTCGGAGTCGAAGTCGGAGTCGGAGTCGGAGTGGAGTCATGTTGTTGGTAAATATCGGAATCGGAGTCGGAGTTGGAGTCGTGTTTTTTTTTAACGACTCCACAGCCCTGCAAAATAGTCTTAAAACTTATATTCAATATATATTTGAGTGTAAAACCATAAAACCACAGTAGTGTGATTTAGATGTAATATTTAATTAAATAGGAATAGTATAGTGCTTTTTTATAAAATTTAAATTTGTTTATAAAATTAAATATAACTGTATTTGTAAATTATGTGAAACTAATGTGAATACATAATGTGTTCTTTTATTATACACAAAAAAAAATATTCACCTTCTAAAATAAAATATTTCAATTAAAAATACTTACACCTTGTGTGATTTATAAGTTAGTTTTTCGGTTATCTAAAAAAATTGAACCCTAATATTAATCATAATACTATATTGTTAGGTTTTTCAAAAAATGTATATAGATTTAACCATACTTAACGACTCAAAAAGAAAAAACTTTTGGCTTAAGTTTTTTAAATGAATTACTAAGTTTACAAATTTAGTCCCAATATGATGACTATATTAACCAGATGGTCCTACAGATCTACTGAGCAAACAAAAATTAAGAGATACTTATTGAAATTGAGGATAATGAGTGTAGGCACCAGAGAAAGGTAGGTGGATGCATATATTTTGAGCAGGACTACAGTTTTATCATATTGTACTTAATGAGCTATTAAGAATTATTTTTCGAGAATTTCTCAAAAAATGCCATATCAAGAATTTTAATTTCTCGATAATTTTCTGATTATTTAAGAATTTTCAGAGAGCCTTTTTTTGTTAAAAATTAAATTTGTATGAATATTAATTATCGATGAGCATCAAAATTTTATTTATAATTATTATATATGTATTTTAATCAGGGCTGTGGAGTCGGAGTCGGAGTCGGAGTCGGAGTTGGAGTCGTGGAGTCGTGGTGTTTTAGCCGGAGTTGGAGTCGGAGTCGGAGTCGTGAAAAATGAGCGACTCCAAGCATTTTTTTAAATTATGAAATTTATGAATTTTTAATTGCGTAATAATGAATGTGTATAGCGTATGAATATTAAACGTGTAGAAAAACACAAAAAATACCTGATAAAATTAAACTTTTTTGAGTCAGAGTTGAAGTCAGAGTCGGAGTCGGAGTGGAGTCGTGTTATTGGTAAATATCGGAATCGGAGTCGGAGTCGTGTTTTTTTTTAACGACTCCACAGCCCTGATTTTAATTACTACATTTCCAACTATAATCTTAAACGATAAAGCAGCAATATAAGTAAAACATGACTTTAATATATAAATAATAATTAGAATGATGGTACAATATTAAATTAGTTCACCTTGATTATATTTGTTAATAATTCAGAAGATTTTTTTAATTAATTAAATTTGATTTTGATTTTGTCATTTAATATCTTACATGAAGTTTTATATGTTGCCAACATTTTTCGACTGACAACGTAATTGTTGAAAAGAAACGTTTAAGTTTCTTAAAAGAAACTAAAAAATGTTTACTACTCCTTTTAATCCACCGGTCACGCACATCGTCATTTTGGTTGATTTTCCTTACTTGATACATATATTTAATGAACACCTTGATGCTCTTTTATATTTTAATGAATAAAAATGATTTATTCTATAATACTTAGTTACATTATTATTATTATAGATATATATATGATATTATATTGAATGGTAAATCTAGTATTGTTTTTATTATTTTTACCACGCGTTAATTATTTCGTTTTGTGGATATAATCAGCCTTTGATCCGACAATTAGCTATTCTCTCGCATAAAGCCAAACACGCGCTCAATGTCCACATCAATATTTTTACCATCAAACAATAACCATTAACAAAAGTTTATTGTTCTGGCAACACATTCGCGATTGCTTTTTTCCCATGCTTCGCTTCGTAATTACGATTTGTGTAGATGGTAATGGCGAATTAAGTAAACTTCTAAACAAGCGGATTATATCACAAGGCTTATGTAGCTGAATCTTCGGAGGTCTTCCACCACATTGTCTCGTATGAGAATTTTTCTCCGCGTCTATTGAAAAAAAAACTTTCTTCGCGCTGTCCGTTATAATTGCTCTCTGGAAAAGAAAGAGCGAGTCTCGTGCAAATTGACGAGATGTTGAAATATTATTTTATATAAAATTATATTAATATTAGCTTTGTATTAAAGCGTCTTCATTGTACGCTTCAATAGAGCTGAAATAGCATTTAAATATGGCCGACTGCCGTTTCCTTGAATGATCTTAAAAGCACAACAAAATTAGCCATGCCATTTTACACGACGATGACTATAAATGGATGCCGGTATATAATTTAAACACTGCTACGGTAAGAACTCGAAGGCTACACTTTGTGAATCAACCCTTTAACGACCGCCTTAATAGTATTATAATAGCGTATTACAAAATCAACATTTATTTTATAAATATACCAAGAATATGAAAATCTTTATTGTGCCTCTTTTAGATATGTAATTCATACTTGATTATATTTAAATATACATGAATTACAGTTTTTCTTCGATCTGTGCTTATAGTTGTATAAAAAATTAATCCAAATTTTATATGCCATGATAAAGCAATCAAAATAACTACGCAAATTAATAGTAATACGATAGTCGACAATATGCTATAGGTATATACGACACTGAATTTATTACGAGATCTAACAAGGAAAAAACGCCTCTCAAATAAGCGTGACAATCAATTTGTTGATAAATGTTCTTAGCAAAAGTGTTCTTCTCGTTTTTAACAATGTATAAAAATATAACAGTATAAATATCACATGTATTAATATAACTCATTAAATGTTTACCAAACCATATAAAAAGTTATTTAGGGTTATAAATGCTTCCGTGCAACTTCATTTACCTGCACTTAAGACAGTAATTTTATATTATATACCTTCTTCTTAGCCTGAAGCCATCTTTGATAAGTGAAGAAGTGACGTCGAAAACCGGGTTGTTATTTTTTGACCAAAAATCACTTTCGCATTCTCTTGAAAATTGCGAGTAATAACTACACGTCACGTTAACCCAATTTTTAAAATGTGTGCCATACTGACCCTATTCATCTACTTTTGATCTTTTACCACATCAAATGCAAGTTTGTTATATATACAAATAAAGTAAACCAGAAATGTAAAGATTGTGAATGTCCAATTTCACGCAACCTGTACAATAATAGATCGATTCGACATGATCTACTTTGTGTGCGAGGACAAGCCAGTTTTAATAATGTGACTGGATCACAATAAAGACATCAATACATCCATATGTACGAGATGTAAGAACTACAGAAAAAAGATCACGTTTTACTACACAAGAGGAAAAGGAAATTGCAACGAATAAAGTACTAAATTGAAAATTGTAAAACGTTGCGAATCTAATCAAATTGTGTATAAGCATTATGTCGGTTCTTGTGGAATTGTATTTTTTACAATAACCTGCATTTAAGATATTAGTTTAATGTTTCGTAAGAAAAAATATTAGGATTTTTATGGTAAAACGATTTAAATTCCGAAGTTCAGTACGTCGCTACAGAGCGTAAAGAATCTATTGTGATTTTTTATTGATGCTTATTGAAGGAAATGGAAATGGTTAAATAAACGCTTAGGTATACTTTTTATAAGCGTTTTTAAATTATGTCTATAATCATAAGATTACATATTTGAATAAATTATTATAAAATATTGTATAATATATACAAAAACCAGTTAAAGTGAAATAAGTTTTAAAAGAAGGACTTGAAATATATTTATATCCAATAAAATAACTAATACATTTTATTTTTGAGTATTATATCAAGAAAATCATTTTGATATATTTTATCTTTGAAGCAAACATATTATTATGCAATTTAACCTTAATGATAAAATTTTATTTTTACTATATTGAGCAACAACTATAGTTATAAAACAATTTGCAAAAAAATATTATTTTATTAGCTTATAACATAAGTAAATAAGTAATAAAAATGCATTGATGCGTATTGTTTATTTATGCGTACTCATAAATTCCATTAGCATTATAATATCGTTATGTTTTATTTTCCCACACTTGTATATATTAAATGAGAGCTACTTTTCTGAAGTAAAACGATCACAATGGCTCTGCCTGTATTATATAAGCTTTTAAAGACATGCAAAAATATCTGTATATCATCAAATTATTTAAGAGAAAAAATATTGTAAAAGTAAAACGAACATGGTACCCTAAATGTATTTTTAATCGACTAGAAAACTAATGGTAGTTACTGTAAACGACAACAGTTAACTTTTTACTTCAATATCTCATATTGCAAAATTATCATGAATTACATTGCCCGATAAATTTAAACTTTTTTCGAGTTAGAGAATTTTTTATTTATAATTTAACATATGGTAAGTACGAAAACATTAACAAAAAAAATAAAATATATATATATGGCGGTTGAGATAAGGTCAAAATTACGCCCAAGATGATGACCCCAACATCGGTGTTCGAAACGTCGGCAAAAGAGAAAACCCTCACATCTCAATATTTATAATAAATTGAATTTCATTAAAAAATCCATTGAAAAAAGTAAAAGTTAGATAAAGAAAATAAATTCCAGTCGCATGAAAAGAGCAACATATTTGCCCAATTCTGGACAGCATATTTGGTTAAGAAATGCACACACACATTCGTTAAAATTGGCCGTTTCCAAACGGAATTTCTACAAAAATTTAAATTTTTTAGAGTCGAGTCTAAATTTAATCGATATACACACCGTCGGAATTTAATTATTCCGCTGGGTGAATATTAATACTGGACCGTGACGAAAATGCGAATCAATCGCTTGCATGGCCGACGAGTGGCTTTTTGCACGCGACAAAAGGATACCGGATTCGAACCGGCATTCCTTCTCGGCGAGCCCACGGCACCGCAACTCCTACTACAGTACCCTTACATAGAGATTCGAGAGACCTTTTATATGTATGTAGGAATAACAAAAAAACTCGATCATAATATTCCCAGCGGATAGAGTAATATGCTGAACCGACGCGATTTATAGAATACTCGAAGGCTTAATTTGCTTTTTGTGTCTTAACTAATGGCATCGCGTGATGCCGTTTGATATCCGAAAGCGATTGTTAACCAGGCTAAAAATATATCATTTATTGAATAATTACCAGATATAATTAAGACAAATAAATATTCGTACGAATCAGATTAACAGGTTAAAAAACATTGATCACGCATCTAATGTTAATTTTGAATTATTATATAAATTTCTTAGCGAATAAATATTGTACTGAGTTCAAGTGAAAAATAAAATATATATTATACATATTTATTATCATTTGATTATTGATTTTTTTTATCTATATACAATATAAAAATTAATTTAGGTGAAATTACTGTATTTGTCAAATTTATAATATTAATATTTAAAATTACTTCATTAATTAAATAAATACCATCATGGCAGAATAGTTCAGAAATAATACAAATGAAAAAAAATTAATATTATATTAAATATTAAATGGATCACTTTGCAATGCCAATGTATCAAAGGAAGTGGATGGCGATAGCATTAAACGAGTTTACTTGTGCGGACGTCCTGGCTATTAACAGTCATTCCAAGAGGAGGATGATCACGATTCCCTTCTACGTTTCGAAACCCACAACTGAAATACGCGCATGAATTTGAATTATTAATAGCAATTTTGGTAGATTAGAATTTACTCGAATATACTTGAGTATTCAAATATTTTAATATTTTACTACTCGATACTCGAGTAGTTATTGATATCGAGTAATTGAAGTCTCTTCTCAGCATTTTTCAGTAGTGACAATGACATACAATTTTTTGCAAGAACTGTCTCTCAAAGATCCTAAAAACAGGCACTGAGACAAAAAAAAACTGATTTGAATGTATCTTGATAAAGCATATCTAATATCTTTCAATTAGAGAGTATTTGTTTACTCGGGAATTTTAAATTCTAAGTCCCGATTTAATTAAGATGCAAACTTACGTGTCATACAAGAATAACTAACAGATCGTTTAAGTAAAACACTTCATAGCAATCTTGTGAAGGTTCTTTCTACATGTAAACGACGTTTACGGAAAATCTTTCTTGTTCTGTTAAATGATTCTGAGATCCTTCGTGGAAGTATTCTGATGATAAATAAGATCAGGAAAAAAACATAATATGCCATTTTCCAACGCTAAAAGGCAGACGTTTGACAAAAACCCACATCCACATGGAGTCTAATCTTCTTTGTATAATAAAAGTGTCCGCTACAAATTATATGTATCTAAACAATTCTAAATCATAGGCGTACAAAAAAAACTAGAATTAATAATGCCGTATTTATATCATAATTAAATAATAAAAAAGAACAGAGGGGACCTTTGAATAAGGGATAAAATAATATTTTGACAATCGGCCATTATAAGTTACCATATCACTCAAATAATCAGGTCCGACAATTTTCTAACTAGCATCCCATGACAAGCTTTATCGAAGGCTTTTTCAAAATTAGTATATACGACGTCTACTTGTATTCCCGCATCAAAATATTTTGCCTAAAGACAGGAGGTAACAACACTGCAGCTTGTATATCGTTAAGGTTGACTTTTGTGCATTTCCAAAAATTATAAAGCAGCGAGGCTGCAACCTTTAAAAATGAAATTTTGAACCAAATCAGGCTCAAAGTAATATTTAAGATCTGATTACAAGAAAAAGGAAGCGGGAAATATTTAGTGAAAAAATTACAGAAATATTGCACGAAACTTTCAATAATATTTTGTGAACCATTCAATGCTCATTTGATTTAATTTTGTATTTTTTATTTAATTTTTTATTACAAAGCATAACTTGAAATGCTTCCTCAATACCTCATGATGCAAACTTTTTACAAAAAAATAATCATTTATAAAAAACATCAGCAAAATAGATAAGCACTATTCTACATAAGCTTTTTTAGCATTCTTGCCTTTGGCAAGCTCATTGAGAAGCTGGATGGCTCATGCAAGAGGAGCTTTTTCAAGCGCTTGGCCGCAACTGGCAAGATTAAGGAACGCGATCGCGACTCTTTATGGCACTCTAAGTCCCGTAGCAGAAAATCACTGAGCATTAACGGATTGTCGTCTCCGCCCTTAGCAACTTTAAGAATGCTTCGTTAGTAGAATTGTATTCCAACATTTATAGAAAAAAGGCACTAAGATATAAATACGGATAGGAATCGTACTCCTTCTTGTAGATATATCTCAGAAATTTTCTTTGAATTCTCACCAACAACAAGAAGTATTTCGCTTTACTCGGATAAGCAATAGAGTCATATTCGAAACGTTACGAACTAACATATCGTACAAAACACGATAAATTATTGAAGTGACATGCGCTCCGCATAATGAAGCCGAGCATCCTCGACGCCGTATCACAAACTTTAGCGATGTAAAATGTTTAATTATTTTTCATACACACTGTACTAAATTACTTATTAGTTAAAATATATTATTATTACATGTACTCTTCACATAATATAACTATTTTTTATTTCCTGTGTGACTTTATATCTAATATGATTTTTCCCGTATCTAAAGTTAAATAATTTCAACAAAAAACTACTAGTACGAATCATGATTTACCACGCTTCACATGTATGTAATGTACAACTTAAATTGATAGCAATTTAGCTTGATCATTGTTTTCTCAATAGTAATATAATATCCTAATATTATTTATTTTTTAATAAAAGCACTGTATTTTTTTAATTTATTAGCCAAGTATTGAAATATTAAGATAAAGCTAATTTTATGACTTTTCTTGAAAACTATTTATTGTATGCAAGATATTTGCAAAAAAGAGATAAAGCATTAGTTTTTGGAATTGAAACGTTTTATTTATATAAATAGCCCTATATTTATTATTTTAATTTAATCACAAAGCATTTAGTTACTTTAAAAACTAGTTTCTAGATTCAATCGTCAGAAAAGTAATTTAAATATTTTATAAAGTAAAATCCTGTACATTTAAGAAATTATTATACATCATAAAGTTTATCGATAAGTAAATGTATGTACATTTATCATATTATTTATAAGTACTAAGACTGCCATTTTTTATTATGAATGTCATATCTTTCTACTTTAAATTCACAACACAATTTTGCCACATTTTGCCTGTACATAACGTCATTGCCATATATAGAAACAAGTTGGCGATGAATTTTGGTAGCAGGTTCTACTTTCGTGCCGAATAAACGTATCACTGAAATAAACTCGCACTTGCGAATTTTGAATTACCATTGAAAGCACAACGATGCTGTGACCAAAGGCTTTGCTTCCATTTTTATTACCCCTCTATTTTTATTTTCAGAACATGTTTTTTTTCTGTAACTAGTTATAGATTAATAATTTTAATTATTAATTAAATTATGTAAATAGTATTATTTATTTATTTAGATTAATATAGGTAGTTTTTACACATATTATATACGTATTATTGTATATATAAAAAATACATCCATATATACATCTGTTTTAAAATTATAAATTTAAGAACAAGATGTACAATATAAAAAAAAACGGTTAAAATAAATACATTGCAATCTTCGCTAACATTCTGTAAACGTAAATTTACGATGATGTTCATACGTGGTTGCGTGAAGAAACTGGATCATGCCAAACAATGGCAATATTTCAATGCTAACAAAAAGATATTTATTCTATGACGTCAATTTTTCATTGTCATTATTAACTTTACGCCTTTACCACCAAAGATAACCGTCAGATTCGACTTGAACCATCGTTCAATTTGTTCTAATGCCCCGCATAACGGCCGGGTCATATAATTATTAGGTTTTTCAATCGGTTCACTCGTTGTTTTTGAATTAAAATAATGACGGATTTTACTTTTTATTACCCATCATCACGCTCGCTGCATATTTTTATTTTTTATATATTTGAACGCCTTAAAAAAAAGAATAAGTAATACACGCATGACCAGAAATTAACCGTGAAACGGAATTATCGCTCTCGCGTGTATACGTATAATGTTTATAACACGTAGATTATAATTTATATGTGTGCATAATGAATAATACACTTACGGTTTCAAAATCGTGAACCGTTTTTTATTACTATTTAAAGTAGTGTCACACCGATTAATCACAAGCTCGGTTCGCACAACAATGGAGGAACGTTGCGAAACATGAGCTAATGTCAATTGTGTGCCGTAAAAATAAATCAAGAGTATGACGTGATTAATAAGCCATTATTATTATATATGGAAATGTTTTAGTGTGATATTTATATACTATTTAATATTTGTTATTACAATTTATATTTAATTACTATTTTTATAATCGTATACTATCAAGAAAAAATAATTCAAAAAATTTCAACATAAAAATACTGGTTTGTTGAAATGTTCGACTAATTGGACTTCATTTAGCCATATAAATAATTAATAATGTAATGATTGCTCGTTCGTCAAAATTCGTGTCACGTTCTGCATGCGTTATTATATTTTTAAATTGTATTTTTAATTAATACGTCATTTAAGCCAATGAGTTGCATTTAACGAGATAAAAAAAATATAATGTTGCCATTCAATAAATTGAAGTGGCTATTTCTCATTCTGTTATATATTGTAGTACATTTGGATGAATATAAAAATGACTTTCTAACGTCAAAAAAATGTAGGTGTAATTTTTCAAAAATAAACTTTAGATCATCGCTTCTTAAACCCACCCATTTGTTAAGAGCAAATAACATCTGCGAACAAACATGGTTTATAAATATATTTTATTTGACCTTTTCTCAATGTTGGAATAAATATAACTAAAACGGATGCTTTTATTTGCCAAACTTCCATAATAATACCACGAAGTTAAACATCATTCTTAAAAATATTTATTGAGGTATGTACAATAGATATTGAGATAGAATTTTTTATCGAGGAACTCAATTTTTTATTTACAAACATGTAATAAGAACTACTTTTTATTACATAAATAAAAGAAACTGCTCTCTTTTAGATTTTATATATATGTACGCAATGTCATCTCTAGGCAGGAGCAACATATGCAAAGACAGAAGGCCTAAGATATTTCAGGATTTCCTAAAATATCAGTATTTTGAAAATTAATAGCTTGTTTTTGCCTCCACTGATTTTGCGAATTTATATTGCCTCAAATAAGTTTTTGTAATTAACAACTGAGGGCAATCTGTGAAGATTTTTGCTTCCTTTGTAGCTGGTCTTTATGTAGGATATTTTTATGTAGGTAGAGCCACAAAACATTAAAACTAAAACTCTCAATTTTAATTTAATTGTGTGTATAAATATATAATTGTTATTCTCTGAATATTTTTTATTTTTTCTATTTTCACTGATCTACGTGAGAAAAGGTAAAGTAAGTTTAAAATAATAAAAACATATTTCAGAACAATTATTGGCTACAGCGAGTTTTATATAATATAACTTAAAGATACTAATTATTATGATGTCAGAAATATGTAATTTAAAATAATTATTTTAATTACACATGAATCTTGTATATTTATTTTGTGCAGATATTATTACAATCTTAGTTTGAGGTTTAATGTTTACATATAACATATTTTAAACTAGTTTTTTTTAATGGGTCTAATTTTTTTTTTTAATAAATATATTTTAAACCCAGAAATATAATTCGCAAATAGTTTTTGCTTAATATTATATCTGCCTAACGAATTTATCTATAAACAAGAATGTATAAAATAAATCATTATATTGATAATAATATTTTTTCCATAACTATCATGACGAGATCAAACTAATAACTGCTACTTATGTACCTGGCGTACATACACAATACAAAAAACGTTCGCATCTGCAATATATATTATAAGATCAGCATTGCTTCACGTCCGATGTCAATAACTCTACATGGTCGGAGAACTTCGAAAATTTCGTAAGGAAAATAGTTTGAGAAATTATTCGCTTATATAACACACAACGTCGTCGAGTTCGAAACACAATGGAAAGGGTGCTATTGTTGCAGTTGCATAACAAGGCGCGGCTTTTATATGGAGATAATCACCTGTTTTTATCCATGATGTCTGCCGAGGTGAGCCACGACGAAGGTTGCGGCCATTCTTCGTCGTCCGAAGGCTCCTGCGCATCTTGAGGGTCTGGCGTGCCCTTGGCTTTGAGCAGTTGCTGAAGCCAAGTATATGACTTGGACCGTTTCATCATCTTGGAACACCATCACACCGAAAAATCATAAACATCACTTTGCGAAACTCATCACGTTTCGTGCACTAACATCACACATACCGTCACGTAAAAGCTGATGCTAAAATTCTTAGAACCGCGTCAAGTATAAGCCGAAGAGAGTAATATAAAATACGGTGACCATACGTCACGATTTTTATAAACAATGAGCAATTTTTTTATAAATGAATAACCCGACTATAACTTTAATTAAAAAATAAATTATATTTTAACGAAAATTGCATTAGAGAAAAAACAAATAAATATATTATTATATTTCAGATTGCGCAGAAGAAGTATACTATATTTTTAAAGCAATATTCAGAAGAAAATTCATAGTTTATAAAAGTTTAGCTCTCTGTATTTAATACTCCACGTTATTCAATAAACAGATTTAGAACTCTTAATAAATATGAGTTATAAATACATTATAATATATTTACTTTAATTAAATTTACTCTTGTACCATATTTTTTATAACCTAGTTAAAAAATAAAAATATTTTATCTTATAAGTCAAACTTTAAAATAATTACAGGTTATCCAAATATTCATATTTAATGATATTTGTAATACATAAAAAAATAATTTGCTACACGTAAACTCATATTGTTTATAACTAAAATCTGGGGTATTTGAACATTTAAAAGTATTCTGTAACATAATAAAAATATTTACTAAAAATTACAGGTAAACATTTCTAATGATTTTAGTTTTTTTATACAAGATACAATTTTGCACTTTTTTGCTATGAAGATAAAATAATTTGATTTATGTATGTATCACATATGTAAAACTGCACGTTAATATCGTTGATATGTCTCATAAAAAACCCTCTGTAATAGCTGAAATTACAGAAAGTACTTATATTTTAAGTCCAAGAGATAATCAATATTGCAGCTTTGGACTTTCTCAGTGTCTGGATTGAAATTTGTTATCTCTTTAAAATCAATACAAATAGTGCTTTATTTTAAGTTTATCTAAAAAAATTTATAATGATAATATATTTTTAGCATATTGAGTTGTAGTCATTAATACAAAAAGATAAGCTTTATTGTTTTTACCTAATCTTGTGTAAATAAAAAAAGTTTAAAATTATAAATTTAAATTCTTCCACAAATACAAATTATATTTTTTTAAATTATATTTAAACCTATATCCGTATACAAAATTTAAAAAAAATGCCAAACAATAATATATATGATATTTAGATATTTACTAACAGTACAGAAGTATTAGACATCCTATATAACAAATTGCTAACAATAAAGTCAGCTACAGTGCACTAATTATACATTATGCATTGATGCATAGTTTTCTGCTTTAATTATGTTTTTTTTTTTAAATGTTTAAAAACCGTTGAAATTTTCAGAAATTAAAAATAAAATCAACAGTGTCTAATAAATGAAACCTTATACAAATTTGCATAATATTGTATTATTTATTAATAGTTACTGGGTTAATCATTTACGAGATTTATAGATCAAGATTTTCCATTTTCGAAAAATTCATTTAAAATACCCTAAAGATTTTATTTAAAGGCGATGGCTAATTATTTACTGTTCTGAAAAATAATATTGTAATTGCTTTTCAAGTAATAATCAGAAATCACTCGATTCGCAGATTATAAAGTGTTTTTTTTAAGAAAACTTTAATATGTAATTAGTTTTTATTTTAAGAAGATTTACAGAACTTAAATATCATTTCTTTGATATTTTTTATATTTTCTTTTTAACACTGATGAATTTTTCTAGTTATATAAGTTTTTCTGAACCTGTTATTCTATCACAGTTATTTATCAATTTCCTACACAATTTGTTATAACTTAAGAGTCATTATATAAACCATTTTGAACAAACTAAAACAATGTCTGGAAAGTTAGGCTAAACACCATTTTTTTACTACAGTGGAAGAGAGATCTTGTGGCTTAATAATTGGAAATATATTACGGACCACACAGCCGTTAATCGATCTTTAGTATTTATAAAAACTGCTCTTTATGTGGAAAGGATGCGTTCTATCTTGAGCATCCCATCGCAATTGTCTTCTAGCTTTTTTAACATCACTGAAGTGGCCATCTGGATCGAACTAACATTATAAAAAATGTGAAACTTATTTATAGAAGGGTCAGACGGAGAAAGACTCGGTGAAAGACATAGATTGTCCAGAATCAACACATTACGACAGATCACCGCCGGCAATAATTAAACTCGACACTGCTATTTCAACTCCACCACTTGCTAGTGGTATCTACTTTTCCCTCTACGTGCTTATAAGTCATTATTTTTAAACAAAAGAATATTATTTTTTCAATAAAAAAATTAAATATAATTATTTTTTTTTTTATTATAATTCTTCTTGATATTTTTTATGTCGCCTGATTTTAACACTAATGATTAATTGGCACATATTTATTGGTCCAAAGTGCACTAATAGTTTTTATATTAATTTATTAATGGCGTTTATTTTCAGTTGTATTATATATGATACATATAAGTAAAAAAAGCGGATCAAAGTGAAGGTGTTGAAAAAGAGTTGCAAAGGATGAGTCATTTTATAAGTTTGATAATAAATGGTTGTACCTAAATGAAGCCATGAATTATGGCCACCGTTAAGAATATGATTTTTGCTGCTGAAACGTACAGAAAAAATATTAAAAAAAACATTACTACCCCCAACATCTCGTCATGAGCGTGTTAACATTCTTCCGAGAAGCACTAATTGGACTAGTGAAGCCTTGTTGGTTAAGGTTTATGAAGCTAATCCCGCATTTTATATACAATACAACAACGCGTCTAGATGATTCTGTTGTCCGAACCTACATACGATACGTACGTATGTACGTACAACCTGTTATGATAACGGCCAAGAAAAGGGGATCGTGCACTGTGAAACTCCTCACCGCGAGATTTACGTTCGCGGACAGACAAAAAGTTATAAATTCTACCGTTCCGAGATCGAACTGGTTGCCTGGCACAATTAATCTTGTTTTGAAATGGTTAAAGAAAAGCCAAACGAACGTGCGCGGATTGCATAATTTATGCGCGTAAATATTCTCACGCGTTTGCTTTTATGGATAATTAAAAAATATGTGTGTTTGTTGATACAGAAACTCTTTTCTAATACAATAAAAAAGTCACGCTTGCGATATCGCGTGAATTATTGTGTCGATATATCACTCTGTCTGTGTTAAATACGTTTGGATGTTTATGTGCGTATTAAATTATTTTTGAGTGTATGTATCATCAATCACAATTAAACGTCAATTGATAAAACGACGGTTTTGGTAGTAATTTATATAGATGTAGACATTTTTCCAATATTTTTTTAATATGCTACTACAAAACTCAATTAATAAAACATAATTATTTCACATGACCTTAAACTAGTAATTGTGAATAAATCATAATACATATTTTGCTTAAGTATTGGATAAAATAAATTAAACTACACTTTTATCTTAAAATGTATAAAATATTCATAGCCTATATGTGGTCTTTTTAAGTAACATTAACTTGAATTTTTATTTTATTTATTTCTACTTTAACTTTTTTTTATTGTCACTTGAAATATTAACATTTATTTTAACTAACAACTTTTTTTAATTTATCTAATATAATATAATGGATGCTTATTATAATCAAATAAGCATTTTTAATACTAGGTTTATACTAACCACTAAGATTTAATTAAATGTGAACCAAGTCGACAAAAAACTTGTGATCCATTTTCCATAATTAAATATTTATTTTCATCACAGTTTACGTAAGTTTTATTACGGTATAAAATTTCCCACGTTTTTAACCGTTTACCACCTAACTTGCTCGAACAAATTATAGTGATTTTCTCGTTTATGTTTTTATTTTGGTAATTCATAACGCGTTTTAATCGTTCTTAAAACAGACCAACAACTATAAAAGCTCATAAAATTTAAGCGCCGTTTTTGATATATTGACACATACGATAATCTCCAATAAATTATATAGTACAACATTGAGTCGTTAAAATTCTAATGTATCGTTCATTGATATTCTTAAAATGTATCAGAGATAGAATACAAGTTTGTAAAGCCAACGTGGACTGTTTGGTTATTCAGTATTCGTAACACTGTACATACACTTTGGGCTTGACAAATGCAATCATGCACAAGATTAGAATAATAATTATTTACTTCTTATCTTATATTTTTATAGCAACTTTTTTGTTTTATTGGTACTAATGATACTATTGTTTTAAGTTTCCATTATTACCAAATTCGAAAGCGATAAAAAAGAGTCGTAAAGGATAACCGAATTCGATCGCCCCCAACAACGGTTCTTTTTTGTTGTACCTTTTTTATTCGCCAGCTTTGTACCTTTACCGCTTTCAAGCCTCACTTTGCACCTGTCTCGTCGTTAACATTGCCTTTTATTGGGTAAGGCAGTGCCACCGCCACCTTACCGCATCATGCGTGTACAATCACAAAAGATGCTAATTGACACAGAATTTTATAGGCTAAAAGAAACGTATACCTACAAATATTATACATATTATGCAAAAAATAATTTATATTTTTTTATTATTTATAAGCAATATAAAATTTTATTTCAATTGCAAAAAATAAAAATATCAAGTAATTAAAATAATATTAAGTATAAGAAAAGTAGAACAAATAATTATAGCCTTTAGACTATTAGTATATACAGTTTACGTTACAAATATTATATTTCACAAAAGTCTAAATTAAAATATTTATTTTTTTATACAACAAAGAGTGTTACGATGATTTTCGATAAAGATTTAAAAACCACTTATTTTATGTTTTCCATAATCATTTTTAAATATACCTTTTACATTAAAGGCTTAATAAATTACGTATTTTAAAAATGGAAACATATTTTTTTACTTTACTTATTACTGTTTTACACTACAATTTGTAGAAAAATATTTATTTAACATTAATATTTATTCAAAATCTGGGTATATAACATCTACTTGTCCACCAAAATACAATGATCTCGAAACAAAACTAGAAAAAAACATTGGGTTGGTGACAGTGGATCGAGATAAGCTATAAATAGATTTTTTTTCAAAAAATATATTTATGCAAGTTAAGAAATAAATTAAATAAAAAAAAAGATTTTTTTAATGATAATGGTTTACTCGGTACGCGACAATTGGGCGACGGACAAATGGGCGATTCCGGTCAATTGGGCGACGGTCAATTGGGCGATGGTTATTTGGGCGACGGTCATATGGGCGACAGAAAAAACTTGCACGCTTTGCTTTATTGTAAATATTAATAAAATATACATTAAAACGAAAAAGTATATTAAATGCTAAAAACAATTTTATTTTCAAATTATTAACTCATATTATAATTATATGCAATACCATGTAAATATTCTATGATATTTTTTCTATTGTACCTCAAAACTTTTATAAAAATTCTTTGGTCTGTTCTTTTTATAAAGATATCCATTCCAAACATATTTTTCCTTGTCTTTTTGACTTAATATGCCTGAATTATCCATTTATGAAGAATATAAACTGTGGTAACTCAAATTAGTCGTTCTCAACAATGATCTATAAAAACCAATTATCTATAAATAGCACATTAAATATAACCCACATGTGAATAAAAAGACGCATACTTATTTTCTTGCTGTACTTAATTTTTTACCAAAAACACAATGACACTGTGACAAAGTGTTTTAAAACCACGACAAAAATAATTTTCAAAGACGCAACGAAACTTTTTGCGAACATTTTCAGTCAAAATTCAAAAGTATACTGAGCGCTAGTTATGGGTTTTTATATTTATATATAACTACTCTATCTAGTTTTAAATAGATAACTGTAAAATATGCGATTTTTGTGAATTCGCAAAGCTTATTCTCACACTAATTTCCAAGGCGCAAAACATAAAAAAATTCGCGTTAAGGGCAAAACCCACGATAAACATTTATCAGCACTAGTTCTAGGTTATTATATTTATATATATAACTACCCTATTCAGTTTAAAATAGATAACGGTAAAAGAAGCGATTTTTGGAAATTCAAAAAGATTGTTCTCACAGTAATTTATAAGTCTCAAAACATAAAAAAAATCGCGTAAAGGGCAAAATCCACGATAAACACTTACCAGCGTTAGTTCTGTGTTATTATATTTATATATAACTATCCTATCTAATTTAAAATAGATAACTGTAAAATATGCGATTTTTGGAAATTCCAAAGGTTTGTTCTCAGAGTAGTTTCCAAGGCTCAAAACATAAAAAAAAATCGCGTAAGGGCCCACTATAAACATTTATCAGGTAGTATACTTATAATAAAATTACCGACTTAAGCCGTGTGTTTTAAGTGTTTTATGATATCGGGTAACTCTCTAAAATTCTGGAATAAAAAAAATCACTGTTATTAAGTGATATTTTATGATTAAATAAGCACAAATGATAAGTAAATATATACATACTATATCTTATGTAGGTATATTATATTTTGTTTAGACCAAATAATGTTTTCATATTTTAATTCTATTCTAAAAAATATTACTTATATTTTCGTATGTACGTATATATATAATATACATATATATATTTTTTAATATGTATTAAATTATGTTAATTATTTAATTAATTATAAGATCATGATTTACATCACATTTATTTGGAATGCATTATTATTCTATCGCCCAAAAGACCGTCGCCCAAAAGACCATCGCCCATTTGTCCGTCGCCCATTTTGAATCGCCCATTTGACCGTCGCCCAATCGCCGTCGCCCAATTGACCGTGTCCCTGGTTTACTTAATGCATAATATACGTTTAAAGATAAATGTAAAAATAAATTGAATCTTTGTAACAAGAGTTTATCTCGAGAGAAATTTAAAAGATATACTAATATCTTAATTATTTTTAGGAAATTAATATATAAATATTTTGAGTTAAAATAATTTATAGAACTTTTAGTTCAATCTTCACAGTAGCTAGGTATTGCTTTTTACAATACCCAGTCGGAACATATACACAAATATGTAATTTTAGACTATGTCAACTTTCATATTTATTTAAGATTAAATAATAATAAATCTTAAGCAACAAAATGTATCTTATTTTAAATTTTTGATATATTTTGCTGAAATTTATTTAACTTGATTTTACAAATTGATATGTGTATTTAACAATTCACAGTATTAATTCAATAATACAATAATAATATTCCTGCCGAAACTGTTTATTAGTTTAACCAATAAAATCTATATAAATTCTACTTATTTTCTCTGATTTTATATATCCAAAAAAATTATCAGATTTTTATATATGTCTAACATAATATACAAAATATACGATAAATAATAAAATTTTATAAAAATGATATTGTTTTTTGCTAAAATTAGGTAAACATAATTGTATCGTAGCTAAAAAATCTATAAAAATTCTGCATTATTTATTTTATTTTTTTATTTTATTTATTTAGATCAGATTTTAACAATTTTTATATTTGTTTAACATATACAATAATAATGATCTTATAAAATAAATAATATTATTTTGTTACAGTTATGTATATATCATATAATCTGATTTTTACTTAAACAATATGAAAAAAATACCTTTTCTAATTGTATAACATATAGTTTTCAACAATTTTCCTATTTGTATAACATATAGTGTATCAAATATTTAGTATTAGTAATCTAATACAAAAAATTAAATCTGCACCAATAATTTATTGACTTTTAAAACTGATGATTTATTATAATGATTTTTATTAAAAAATCCTAAATTTACATTTATCAGATTTTTATTTATGTCATTACAATTGTTTTATAAATATAAATTTCTCAATATTTTTTATATTTTATATATAGTCAATATCATTTGGTTGTGTTACATTTTTATTATAAATATATACAATATATGTATATAGCGATCAGTAAGATATTTTCATAAATAAAATCTTAGTTTTTTTTTGCAGCAAACGTTTTGTTGTATATAGTATTATTATTATATTTGTCTGAAATATTAAAAATATAATTAAATAATAATAATAAAAAATTATATGTTTTGTATCATTAATTTAATAAATTTAATCTGAATAAAATATTGTAAATATGAATGCTTAAATTGAAATATTATATTAATATTTTTAAACTAAAAAGCTTTTTTTCATATTATTTTAATACTTTTTTGTTAATTTCTTATAGAATTTTATAGAATTGTTTTATTAATAATGCTATTTTAAATCTCAGGAGCTACTAAAAATTAAAAAACTAATAAAAATGCTTTTTCTCGGCAATCTCAATACTTTCAATCAATAATAATTTTATTTTATAAATTTTTCAAAGACTAGTAAATAATTTTATGTTGCTTGTCAAATCTAAATATTGCCTTTGAACATGCATATTAAGGAAACTTGAGTTATTAATAATTAAATCTATAGATGTAGCATTATAAATATATAGATGTTGTTCTGATTAAAAATACTTTCGAAAATAAAGTAGAATGAGTATTTAATTATGGGGTGCGTTGCTTTTATGAAATTAAAAAAAAAATGGTATTCGGTTCTAGCTTATTGTATATAATTATAGAAAATCTAATTGACTGTGGTGTTTTAAATTGCATCAATATTAGTAGGAATAAATATTAGAAATAAATAACTCTTGAATTAATATTTTTAATTATTCACTCAGTAAGTTTTAACGTATCCCATAAAGCTAAAATATATACTAATGCATATTTTATATACTCAAAGACTTCAATCGTCGCTTCATTATGTCATAAACATCAATTGTTGCCGTTTCGAAACGCGCCTCGTTATATAAACTCGAAACCGTCGACAATCACTTGGCATCAACATCTCAAGCGGATTAATAAATCGATGTGGCAGATGCTCGAGACTCAGATGGATGGATAAATCACGGACGGATACCCTTGTTGATGATAACCGGTCAAAAAGCTGCAGGTACGCGAAATCAATGAGGTATGCTAATAATTTCAACGGCAAGAGTACAACGACCGTAGCACACAATCTGGAGATTCGGTGTGATTTATATGAGAAAAAATATTTTTTTCCCACAGCATCAACGGACATAGCAATAAAACGATCCATCCGACCGCAGAAATTAATTTCCCTCACCGCGCAACGTATCGGAATCTGTGTCTCTGTGACCGCAGAATAGATCGCTTTATTACGTGTTGAAATGATTGACGTGGATCAGTAAATGTATAGCAAATCTGAAAATGTATAATTAAATTTAAGGCAATTTAAAATATGTTATGGTTCCGTGTAAAAACAATCAGCCACGTCAAATTTCTTTGTTTACTAATGAAATCATTACTGAGGGGGCTAGAATAAGATCAGCTATACAAATATAATATAATAAATAACACGAATTATTATTGTTTAAAATTTAATACTATAGGTTTAAGTCACCTTTTTAATATAAATATTGAGAGAATTTATTTTAATACGTTTTATTTATATAATCTATTTTGAAAAACATATGTAATACTAAGAGTTCATCTTAAACTAAACAATAAGTACTTTTATGCAATAGTATAATATAAACGATTCTCTAATATTATATGTACGATTTATTTTAATTTTTAAAATCAAAATAATAATTAGCAGTAAATTATAGTTTATAAAGTTGTTTAGCCATTGGAGTTAAAAAAATCGCTTTTTTTACATATATGTATATTTATTTAATCAATTTCGCAATCACATTTATCTATATACTGATTTAATAAGTACTTTATAGTTAATTTTTAAGCTATCGGCAAAAACAAAAAAGTATTCCACTTAAAAATTTAGTTCTTAAGACGATCGATAAAATACTTTTACCTTCAGAAATAATTATATTTTATGTTTAATTTACTTATTTAACAACGTTTCTCAAAAATCGTAATTGTAATTAAAGGCTTAGTTTCTGACTTTCAATATGTACTATTTATCATAATTTATAATAATCAGTAAAATTATATTTAAATTATATTTGAAGAATTTGTTATAGCAAAAGTATTAAAAAAAACTAGGTTAAATATTTTTTGTATTAAAAAAACTACGACTAATGTGGAAACTAGCAAGGTATCCAAGAATTAAAATGAAACTAAGTACAACAACGAAATAGTTAAAACAAATTTTAAAGAATCAATCAATTAAGAACTATCAAAAAAAACTGCAACTGAAGCCTCAAATTATTAAAAACCATAAAAATCAAATTCACATCAAAATCTATCAAAAAAATTAATCTCTGGAAGCACCACATTAACTCAATTTTCCTTTAAAGAAATTAAAAATAAGCAGAAATAATTCAATACTAAAAATGACCTTAGCTTCAAAATGATTTAATTACTGGAAAGGTGCTCAACCCTTTGAGTATTTATAGTAAATAATAATAAAAAAATCAATGATTCTATTACTTTTATTGCTTTGATTTATTCTACTATTTTTATGTATTGGTATGTTTTAATAATTTATTTTCCCACTTTTTCTATTATTAAATTCTGTTAATTTATTTAACATATTTATTATATATTTTTCGGCTTCTGTTAATTTAATTTATTGATAATATTATGTATAAAAATCATTTACAAAAATTATAATGTTTTTTTTATTTTTTTAGTTGTATATGTAAATATATAATTATCTGGGGAACCTTTAAACAGTGAAAAATCGACCGCTGTACATGTACGGCGTTACTCTTCAAAGGGTTAAAGAACTACTAATATAAAAATAATTACACACATTTTTAGCCCAATAAGACTCAAATATTTTTCAACACACATACTTATTTCAAAACCAGGATGTGAAATCTTACAGGCTGATTATTTTTTGCATATTTTATTAAAATTGTTCGAGAATCTACTACTACGTAAAATAAATCCTATACTACAGAAACAAGATATAATCCTAAGCCGCCAATTTAGCTTTTTGCAAGAGCACTGCACAATTGAATAAATACACCAGTGTCAAACGAGATTAATAAAAATCTGCAAGAAAGGATATATTTCTCAGCTTTTCTGGATATAAGTCAGGCTTTTCACAAAGTGTGGCATAGGGGATTAAAATATAAAATCAAAAAGGCACTACCTCATCGTTTATATGAAATTATAAAGTCATATCAAGACATAAATCCTTCGTCTCTTTAATATAACTGGAGTAAAGTGCAGTGTACGAGGGCTAATACTGTACTTAATTTACACAGCAGACTTCTCAACTAGAAACAGGACTACCTACGCAATCTTTGCTGACGAATAACTTATGCCTTATTATGAAAACCCGTCTTCTTATCACCAAGAATGACTGCGTATTTAAATAATAAAGGCAAACGAGCTAAAGTCTGTCAATGTTACTTTTAAAGTATTTAGAGATGCACCTCGACAGTAGGCTTACCTGGAGTAAAAGAAAGCAACTAGACTTCAGTCTGAGAAAATATTACTAGCTAATGAATAGACAAAACCTCCCAAATGACAGTGGAGAATAAGCTGCTCGTATACAAATCCATCCTTAAGGCAATTTGGATGTAAGGTATTTAACTCTGGGAATTAGCAAGCAACTCATAATTCAGATGTTCATAATCAAAATTCCAAAATATTTTTTAAGAGTAATATTGGATGCTCCATGATATGTCCCAAACTTTTTTGGACAATTAATTAATTCTGGAGAGATCAACTAGAAGTTTAAAGATAAAAATTGTTGATTTACAGATTCCAATACGTGTGATCTTATGATAGAAATTTTGCTGAATGTTAGAATAAAAAGACAAAAAAAATATAGAATCGTTTCGCTGTTTGATTTTATTATCTAAAATGTAATTTAGTTAGCATTCTTTAACAGGTTCCCATAACATTGTATCTATAATATTTAAAATCCTTATATATTTATTATAAATTACAATATGCTATTGTATGCATAGTGCTCTTCGCGAGCCGCTAAACGCATTTACGCAAGGTGCTTGCGGTTTCCGAGAATTCAATAAAAGCTTCTGGATAATGTTACTTCAACCAGTAACACAGTGGACTGTCTTTAGACTGAATCTCCTTATACCACACACACGCTTAATGCTATGTTAAAAAATGCCGAAAATGGATTTAAAGCAATAAATTCGCACTCGTCGTTATAAATCACCGCTGTATGTGTCGGTCTATGCGACTTTTCTCGTTTTGTTCACGATCCGCGATATGAGATAGTATTGTGTGGATGTGGAAGTGGAGCAATTAAGATATTTTTTTCCCTCCTACTCTCTGATCCGACGTGAAGAAGAGTTATTTAAATGATGGCCAGAAATGTGACTAAAGTCCGTGAGAGACGGCCATCTGATAAAATTTCACCGAGTCAGCAATTTTTCCGCGATGTTGTTAACATTGTATTTGGCTTTTGAGTCACTGTGCGACCTGTGATTTAGATTTTGACATTAATTAAAATTCTTTCCGACGCCAAGGATAAAATATGTATACGAATTGTATAAAAACGCTAATTAAACTTTGCAGCGCGGCTAATTATAACTTGACACTCCCTTAATAAAGCAGAGAATAATATAATGAGCAAACAACTTTCATAACATTTTTTCTTGAAATATTACATAAAATTAACATTCTTTAGTATTTAAAAGTATATTAAAAGTAAGTAGGCACAATAATTTTAACAAAACAGCAATAAATTATACTTATTATGTACCTTTAAATAAAGACAAAATGTATAATAATTAACTTAAATACAGGGATTAATATTAATATTAACCGAAAGTCTGTTCCGCTCAAATATTTGAAAACTACACGCTATTTTGATTTAAATATATTGGATTTTATTATTAAAATATTTTTTATCTTATATAAAAATAATTCGTGAAATGCTGCGAATGTCGAGAATGAAACGGACCATTTTTGCCTGAATTTTATGGTTGAACGCTTATTTCAAAACAAATATGCATAATTTTTGTATTACATTATTATGAAATTTTCAATGAAGTGGTGCAGTCGTGAAGACGTTCGATAAATTATTCGGCAAATTTGGTTTTATTTCCAGCGTACTTTTTTTGATTAAAAGATAATTGACTAATAATTTCTTAGCGTATATTTTAAAGGCAAAAGTAGCTTTCCAAAACTAAGTTTGAGTGAAATATTTTTTACACTTGTCTAAATCTTTAAGTCATCTTGGTGAAATAATATTTCTGATTTATTCTGCGCAATAAAACAACAATATCCGATTTAAATTGTTTTCAGCTTAAAAAACGCTTCATCAATATGCGAGTTTGTTGTTTTTATCATCTATTTTATAAAATTAAATTTAATATTATTAATTATAACTCATACAGCTCAGATAAATATTTTTTATGAGTAGCTCAAATTTTGCAAAGTAAATTTAATATTTCTTCAGAATTGACAATAATTGGGTAATAAGCTCCAAACTTAACTCATGCGCTATTATGGCTACATTTATTAGATCCAACTTTGAGTGTTTATATCTTAATTAATAAAATTAATTTCTTAATGTTTATGATATTTCAACCCCTATAATAAATTGATATCCAGTAAATGAAAATTCACAATTTAGCTTTAGTGCCAATAAGTATTTATTTTTTACTCATCGTCTTTGTATACTATGATATTTATAATAATCTAGTTTTGGAGTAAAAATACAGGGCTTCTTTTAAGTGTGCCAATTAAATTATCTTCTTTATTTGCATGCGAATATCTCCTCCATTATCTCTGAATTAAGTTTTCGTCTTTTTCCTGACAGCGCAAAACGAGATAATTCGTTCAAATCGTTCCAGATCCTCGAATTATCCCATCGGCCCGATCGTGCGCGATCCGTGTTATTAGGTCGTTAAAATAAATCTGTTAAAATGATACTGTTTCTCAGAATCGAACACAAAAATCTGCAATCGATATCGCGAATCGCTAATGCAATTTTCCACCATTTGTCACACTCATTGGTAACTTTCGCCGATGCATTGACACTCACAATCACTATCACTGATCACTGCGATCCATCACTGTGTTACACTGTGCACAGAGCGATCGGCGCGAATTATTTCGTTAACTTTCCGAAGAAAACTGGCCCAAGAGAGCAGCGGTCCTAGCGCGAACGCTTGCGCACACTGACTGACTGACGACTGGTTCTCGCCGGTTTAACGAATCACGTTCTCTTGCTCTGCACGTCCTACCCGATGTTTTGTACGGACCAAGACCACCGGCCACTGACCAATCGGTGTTTGAGAGTCGCTGATTAGCCAGGACTGACCGGCAAGGACACTTGAAACGTAGATCAGATCCAAATTTTATAAATCAAATAAAAAATAGTTTAAGTTCAGCAACTTATAATTATTCTTCTTCATGAGCATATACAACATTTAACTAAGTCTTAGATACATATTTACCTACCATCAGGCGTGATCTTGTCATATTTTTTGATTTATATATAGTTACTTTCTTGCTCTTTGCCGATTAGAGTATGGGGCGTTAAAATAAAGGACAAACATAACAAATGCCTGTTTTGAGATAATCGACTTCAAAAATCTTAAAAAAATGTCTGGGAATATTTAGAGCCAATTAATAGTATCCGTCTAATCACCATGCAAGATATAATCATGAGTTATGTGTTTTTTTATTAAATTTTGTAAAAAAAATATATCTATCTATAATGCAAGATTATTTTTTATTGAATAAGCTTTTATGAATTTATTAACTTTTAATATGTTACTAGTCTGTTAAGTCTTTACACAAATCCTTATATATCTCATTCTTTGGGATTTCAATAACTGTTTTGTATATTTATTCATTATTTAATTTGTACATACATATTAAAAAACGGTTGTCTAAAGAGAGAACACATCATGTGATAAAAAGTAACTATGTAAAATTTTGCAGCCAAATAGACGCTGGTAAAGCAAGTTACAGCTTATTTTATAAGCATATGTATATAAATTACCACATATATAAAAAAATATATCAGGCGGTTAATTTGAACTTGCAGGTATTTTTACTGGCGTGTGAAGTTGTATTATTGTCAGCTGTGATTTCGTGAAGCAGCTGAGATCTATAGTGATGTGTTTTTGTGACGCTCTCTGATCGATCAAATCATGTCACATGTGTCGATACAATCTCCTGCTATTGTAACTCCGTGTGTTCTCTTTCTTCTGGAACCAAGTGTTACATATTTTATAATTCTGGTTCGAAACAGCTCTGGCGTATCTCAGATGAAGATGTTTCCGAGTCAATTGCATCGCTTCTTGAACGCTATATTAACGTAATTATTGCGATCTCGCTCACATTGTATGTGTGACCTAACTTTAGAGATGGGCTGATTTTTCTTTGAGTTTTTACGAAATGGTTGTTAGAGTGACTTATAAATTAAAACGAATTGCGCAGCTGGTTGAAATCCCCAGTGTAAACGAAATAAAAATATTAAAATTAAATATTACTAACCAGACCAGATGTGCAATGTTAGCAAATAAAGGAGCTGAATGGTGATAGCCACGGCACCAGAAGGACGCGATCGTGACTACCAAAAATTCATCGAGAATAGTTCGAGTGTCGACAGCGACATAAATCCTTGTGCAAAAACTCAATAAATCATATTTCAAAGCTCTTTAAAAATGATGCTGTGATTTTGTAACAGAAAAATACTGAAACAACTTTATATTACGCTATTTCAAAAACTATTCCGGTTAATTTTCAGTATTTTCTTGCTCGTAAAATCTAAATTTAAGATCCTAACGCAAGACTGACGGATCATTAAAGTGAAAGACGAGCCTCATAGACATCTTGGATAGGTTTTTGCAGACTTAGTTTAAGCGTAGAAAGAATCTTGACTTGCTTTTAAAAGTGATGGGAAGTTTTATTGACAAAACATTACCATCGAGATCATAAGAATATTGTGATTATGAACTACATCCGTAAACTTATGCAATTTTCAAAAACTAAATGGCAGACGTTTGACGGAAACTCATCTCTATAGAGAATATAAATCATTCAGTAGAGAAAAAGAGTCCGCAACAGATCATAAATACATCTAAATAATTTTTAATAATTTGCATATGATTTCGTCACTGTATTTGAAGTAAGATAAATGTTGCTGATAAAAACAAAACGGTCATGATAAAAACCATGCAAAATCAACAAAAATCTAAAGAAAATACTTCAAATATAATAATTCTTCATAATCATAGAATAAAATGTCTTATTTAAAATTTATTCACTAAAATAATTTTCATGTGGTTGGTATTGTATATCATAAAAAAAATAGCGCATATAAGTTGCAGCAATTTAATTCCCAAAATAGTCAATGCAAAGAACTGCAACATATAAATACGATATATTTGCATTTACTTATTGTAACATTCTAGAAGTTTTTTTAAATAATCAGTAGAACGGCGTACAAAAGCACGCGCTGTTCTTTGAAAATACTCTACGTTTCAATAACGTATTATTTAAAATGATTTAATAATCAATTTATTTATATATTTATTGTTAATCTTCCGTTCCAACCTAATAAGCATTAACCTATTGAGTTAAATAAATACTAAGTAAGTAATCACCCGACTAAAAATATCTGTAAATTGGTGACATCTATTTTATCAATTATAAACAATTATCTCAATAACCTAATTCTATATTATTTTAATTATTCATCGCGATATTTACCAGAGAAATTAAAAAGAACTACAAAAATCTAATCTTTAATGTTGAATCAGAATTATAATTATTTAATAATTACTAATTCTGATCTTCCAGACACGACAGAAATTGAAAAAAACTAGAGTTCATTTAATCCTTCCGAAGTGTATCAGGTATTAGTAACTGACTTATGCAAGCAATACAATGTAGTAAAGTAATAAAAATAAAAATGTACAATAAAATTGTGTAGTAAATAGGTAGTCGAAACAACTATTATTTATTTAAAATAATAAAGTAAAATGTGGCAAATTTTCTGCGTGCTATTATTTAGAGCATACATATTTTTCAATCTGGGCTTTGCAAAAAAAACTATTGAGACAAAATTCAACAATTTTAATAATAAAACAAATATCCATAACTTAATTAAAGAACAGAATTTGATTAAAAAATGGCATATCTTGCAGAAATTTTTGCGTATTTTAATAAACTTACGCAATATTTTTCTATTTAACAACGCGCAACTCAACAAAAATGCGAAATATAATTTGATGAAGCATTTATTAAATTTAACAAACATTTCTGAAATATTTTCCTGGCCAAAAATAAAATCACCTTGGATTCAAAATCCTCCTGAAGAATCTCGTGACACCTCTTAATTGCTAGTAAAAGAAAAGGAACAACAGATTATTATATCGACCGACTCTCTATTAAAAATAACAGTTAATCAAGCTGAAATTATGCATTTTTGACTTAAAATTATGAGAAAAATCTTTTTCACTGTACACAGCAACAAAAACTAAGTACAAAAAAAAACAGATTAGATGCAGAAGTTGACATTCGTTTGCAAATCGCAATGATTTTTATAACATTTTAATTTGCGATAAATTTAAATGTTATAACAAGTATGACAAGCATAAATTACTATTAACATCATTACTAAAATATTTTTGTTCTCATTTTAAAAAGATATTCTCAGTTAACGAGGTTCAATATTTGACTCTATATAAAACGCAACAAGGCCTCTTCGCCCACGCTGTCGATCGTAATATTCTATGGTTGTGTGTGGCGAAAGCAACAATTGCGCCTACTCCGTCAATCAAGTTGACCTAGGGCAACACTTGCAACATAATAGTGAAATATAAATGTATTTTTAATTATGGTGTTTTATTGCTTTTTATATACAAAACATGTGTAGTAATATTATTAGTACTATTTCAAGCATATAAAATATAATACTTTATTTTAATTTATGTATTAGTTTAACATAGAAATTGTTATTGAATGTATGAAATAATCCCGTTCGAATTTTACCAAGTACGAATATTTATAACACTATAAAAAATCGCTTCCACGATCTTTCAAGAGATTTTTTTAAGAGCAAAAGAGGAGCAAACGGGGCCAGTTGTCGGCCGCTTTCTCCGACTTGACGAAAGTGGCTTTTGCGAAGTT